>NW_017309925.1:16932-27440 GCF_000935625.1 Nanorana parkeri
CCTTCCTGGAAGATTTCGGTTCATCACTATCCTTCCTGGAGGATGACAGTTCACCACTATCCTTCCTGGAGGATGACAGTTCACCACTATTCCTCCAGGCTTTAACAGTGTGTTAGACAGTTCAAAACTAAATTTTAGTAGTTTCAGCAATCTCCTTAGTTGTTTTCTCTGCTTGATGCAGTAATTTGACCCTTCTTGAAAAGAGTTACTGTAATAATCCTCCCAATGCTTTAGATCGCAACTGCGGATGCGGTAGTACAGCCCACTTGGGTAAGTAGGTGATTCAGGCTGGTTGACACTGCTATAACCATCTTAATTGTGGTGAGGGGGTGCAGCTCCCACATACATCATATACCACCAAGCAACTTAAAAGATAAACTCCTGTATTGCAGTCATACAGGGAATAGTAATACCACCAGCATAACGGATTAATCTCTAAGTAATCAGTTCCTTTCAGTAATACGAGGTATACATTAAGCACATTTGGGGAGTATATGTGAGCTCTGATGGGAACAGTAGCTAGAGGTAGCAGACTTCTTTAACATGCCTAGTATACTGACATCTGTGATAACAGGTTCTGTCACTAGTTGGCAGTGCACACAAGCTCCTAAGCAGTTCACAGAGGAGAGCCTGTGTAACTCGGTACTTGCGGTTGTAGTGTAGCTGCTGGCAGTGGGGATGAAGTCTTAAGAACTCCTGGTGTGCTGGAAGCAGTTTCCTGGGAACAAAGTGAAGAGGACTTCGCCTGGATGGAGCTTGGAACAGCACGGGGGGAGAGCAATTGCTCAACATTCAGTCTCCTTGATTGAACGCCGAGCAATTGAATCTCCCTCGCTCTTAACGAGAAAGCCGGCGTCCAGGGGGCGGAGCTAAGAGCGGCGGCTGGCGAGACAGCGGCGACGAGTGGTGACGTCGCTGCTGGAGGAGGGGGTGATCAGTGCGGGTGAGACGCCGCCGGGTAAGACCCTGACAGTTACATCTATCTATTAGACATGTGCGATTCGTTTCGTTCCGAATCGAAATTCGGACGAATTTTCGGAAATTCGGACATTCGGATGTATCCGAATTCCGAATTACAGACATAACAAATGCAAACGAATCCGAATTTCCATTTCCGAAATTCGGTAGCGTTCGTACGAACGTTAGTTTCGTTTTCTGTTCTTATTCGTTTCTTATTCGTTTCGTTCGTTGGAGCAAAGTGACATTAGAAAAGGAGAAAAATATTTTTTCCCCCTCAAATGTCACTTTTGCTGCAAACGAACGAAACGAATAAGAAATTAATAAGAACAGGAAACGAACGTTCGTACTAACGCTACCGAATTTCGTCCGAATCCGAATTCCGAATCCGAATGGACTTTCACACCCGAATCCTGAAAAATGAAATAACACAAATCCGAATTTAAAACGAAACGAATTTTTTGGCAGTGCACATGTCTACTATCTATGATCACAGCATATGTCTTCTGACACTGTTGTTTAAGGAATAAGAAGCAGCTCACTGCATCAGTTAAGGTTAAATAACTTGTTGACAGATGAAACATATTAATCACTGCAGTAATTCTCCAATAGAAGACTCTGGCCTGTTTGGTGAGCTAAATCCGGGGAGTGGCTTTTTTTTTGGCCAGGCAGTGTGCATTCCGAGCCATCCTATTACTATATATATCAATAAGTGACACATGGACTGATTTTAATTCATTATATGCAGCATTTTTTAGGGTCACATAGCACATGGCACATATTTCTATACACTTGGGGTTTAGCTGCCTCTATACTAATGATAATTCTTTTATTTGTCCTTATATCCAGAGTTTTTAAAAGCATATGGTAGAAACTAGGGATGTCCTGATGCCACTTTTTTAAGACCAAATCTGTGTACTTTCCCTCAGGTACTCGCCGATACCAATTACAGATACTTTTTCTAAAACAATATAGAATAATGATTTTAGGGCAGTTTCTCACCAGAGAAAAATAGAGATGTACCCAGAGTCACCAAAGCAGAATACCTGTCACCAAAGTAGAATACATGTCACCAAAGCAGAATACATGTCCTCAGAGCAGAATACATGTCACCAAAGATGAATACATGTCACCAAAGTGAATACATGTCCCCAAAGCAGAATACATGTTTCTAGAGCAGAATACATGTCCCCAAGCAGAATACATGTCCTCAGAGCAGAATACATGTCACCAAAGATGAATACATGTCACCAAAGTGAATACATGTCCCCAAAGCAGAATACATGTTTCTAGAGCAGAATACATGTCCCCAAGCAGAATACATGTCCTCAGAGCAGAATACATGTCACCAAAGATGAATACATGTCACCAAAGTGAATACATGTCCCCAAAGCAGAATACATGTTTCTAGAGCAGAATACATGTCCCCAAGCAGAATACATGTCCTCAGAGCAGAATACATGTCACCAAAGATGAATACATGTCACCAAAGTGAATACATGTCCCCAAAGCAGAATACATGTTTCTAGAGCAGAATACATGTCCCCAAGCAGAATACATGTCCTCAGAGCAGAATACATGTCACCAAAGATGAATACATGTCACCAAAGTGAATACATGTCCCCAAAGCAGAATACATGTCCCCAAAGCAGAATACATGTCCCCAAAGCAGAATACATGTCCCCAAAGCAGAATACATGTCCCCAAAGCAGAATACATGTCCCCAAAGCAGAATACATGTCCCCAAAGCAGAATACATGTCCCCAAAGCAGAATACATGTCCCCAAAGCAGAATACATGTCCCCAAAGCAGAATACATGTCCCCAAAGCAGAATACATGTCCCCAAAGCAGAATACATGTTTCTAGAGCAGAATACATGTCACCAAAGCAGCATACGTGTCCCCAGGGCATAATATATGTCCCCAGAGCAGAATACAAGTCCCAAAAGCAGAATACATGTCACCAAAGCAGAATACATGTCCCAGAACAGAAAACATGTCACCAAAGCAGAATACATGTACCCAGAGCAGAATACATGTACCCAGAGCAGAATACATGTCCCCAAAGCAGAATACATGTCACCAAAGTTGAATACATGTCCCCAGAGCAGAATACATGTCACCAAAGCTGAATACATGTTCCCAGAGCTGAATACATGTCACCAACGCAGAATACATGTCTCCAGAGTTGAATACATGTCCCCAGAGCAGAATACATGTCACCAAAGTTGAATACATGTCCCCATAGCAGAATACATGTCACCAAAGCAGAATAGATGTCCCCAGAGCAGAATACATGTCACCAAAGGAGAATATATGTCCCTAGATCAGAATACATGTTACCAAATCAGAATACCAAAGCATAATACATGTCCCCAAAGCAGAATACATGTTCCCAGAGCAGAATACATGTCACCAAAGCAAAATACATGTCCTCAGAGCAGAATACATGTCACCAACGATGAATACATGTCCCCAGAGAAGAATACATGTCACCAAAGCAGAATACATGTCCCCAAAGCAGAATACATGTCCACAGAGCAGAATACATGTCACCAACGATGAATACATGTCCCCAGAGAAGAATACATGTCACCAAAGCAGAATACATGTCCCCAAAGCAGAATACATGTCCACAGAGCAGAATACATGTCACCAACGATGAATACATGTCCCCAGAGAAGAATACATGTCACCAAAGCAGAATACATGTCCCCAAAGCAGAATACATGTCCACAGAGCAGAATACATGTCACCAACGATGAATACATGTCCCCAGAGAAGAATACATGTCACCAAAGCAGAATACATGTCCCCAAAGCAGAATACATGTCCACAGAGCAGAATACATGTCACCAACGATGAATACATGTCCCCAGAGAAGAATACATGTCACCAAAGCAGAATACATGTCCCCAAAGCAGAATACATGTCCACAGAGCAGAATACATGTCACCAACGATGAATACATGTCCCCAGAGAAGAATACATGTCACCAAAGCAGAATACATGTCCCCAAAGCAGAATACATGTCCACAGAGCAGAATACATGTCACCAACGATGAATACATGTCCCCAGAGAAGAATACATGTCACCAAAGCAGAATACATGTCCCCAAAGCAGAATACATGTCCACAGAGCAGAATACATGTCACCAACGATGAATACATGTCCCCAGAGAAGAATACATGTCACCAAAGCAGAATACATGTCCCCAAAGCAGAATACATGTCCACAGAGCAGAATACATGTCACCAACGATGAATACATGTCCCCAGAGAAGAATACATGTCACCAAAGCAGAATACATGTCCCCAAAGCAGAATACATGTCCACAGAGCAGAATACATGTCACCAACGATGAATACATGTCCCCAGAGAAGAATACATGTCACCAAAGCAGAATACATGTCCCCAAAGCAGAATACATGTCCACAGAGCAGAATACATGTCACCAAAGCAAAATACATGTCCTCAGAGCAGAATACATGTCACCAAAGGAGAATATATGTCCCTAGATCAGAATACATGTTACCAAATCAGAATACCAAAGCATAATACATGTCACCAAAGCAAAATACATGTTCCCAGAGAAGAATACATGTCACCAAAGCAGAATACATGCTCCCAGAGCCGAATACATACCACAAAAGCTGAATACATGTCACAAAAGCAGAATACATATCACCAAAGAGGAATACATGTCACAAAAGCAGAATACATGTCACCAGAGAAGAATACATGTCCCCAAAAGCAGAATACATGTCCCCAGGGCAGAATACGTGTCCTCAGGGCAGAATACATGTACCCAGGGCAGAATATATGTCCCCAGAGCAGAATACATTTCCCAAGAGCAGAATACATGTCACCAAAGTAGAATACATGTCCCCAGATAGGAAAACATGTCACCAAAGCAGAATACATGTTTCCAGAGCTGAATACATGCTCCCAGAGCAGAATAAATGTCACCAAAGCGGAATACATGTCACCAAAGTTGAATACATGTCCCTAGAGCAAAATACATGTCAGCAGAGCTGAATATGTGTCACCAAAGCTGAATAAATGTCACCAAAGCAGAATACATGTCCCCAGAGCAGAATACATGTCAGCAGAGCTGAATATATGTCACCAAAGCAGAATAAAGGTCCCCAGAGCAAAATACATGCCACCAAAGAGAATACATGTCCCCAGAGCAGAATACACATCATCAGAGCAGAATACATGTTACCAAGCCAGAATACATGCCATCAGAGCATAATACATTTCACTAAAGCAGAATGGATGTCACCACAGGAGAATATATGTCCCTAGATCAGAATACCTGTTCCCAAGCAGAATACATGTCCCCAGAGCAGAATACATGTCATACAAGCAGAATACATGTTCCCAGAGTAGAATACATGTCACCAAAGAGAATACATGTCCCCAGGGCAGAATACATGACACCAAAGCAAAACACATATCCCAAAAGCAGAATACATGTCCCCAGTGCAGAACACATGTCACCAAAGCATAATATATGCCACCAACGTAGAATACATATCCCCAAAGTAGAATGCATGACTCCAGAGCAGAATACATTTTCTTAGAGTAGAATACATATCCTTAAAGTAGAACATGTGTCCACAGAGCAGTATACATTTCACCAAAGCAGAATACATTTCACACAAACAGAATACATGTCTCCAGAGCACACTACATGTCTCCAAATAGAATACATGTCCCAGGGTATAATACATGTCCCCAGAGCAAAATACATGTTACAAAAGCATTATACATGTCCTCAGAGCAGAATACATGTTCCAGAGCAGAATACATGTCCCAAGAGCAGAATACATGTCACCAAAGCAGAATCCATGTCCTCAGAGCAAGATATATGTCACCAAAGCAGAATACATGCCCCCAGAGAATGTTACCAAAGCATATTACAGGTCACACAAGAAGAATCCATATCCTCAGAGCAGAACACATGTCACCAAAGCAGAATACATATCTCCAAAAGCAGAATACATGACTCCAAAGCAGAATACATTTTCTCAGAGTAGAATACATGTCCTTAAAGTAGAACACATGTCCCCAGAGCAGCATACATTTCACCAAAGCAGAATGCATGTCACCAAAGCAGAATATATCTCCCCAGAGCAGAATACATGTCACACAAGCAAAATACATGTCGCCAAAGCACAATACATGTCTCCAAAGAGAATACATGTCCCCAGGGCATAATACATGTCTCCAGAGCAAAATACATGTCACAAAAGCATTATACATGTCCTCAGAGCAGAATACATGTCCCAGAGCAGAATACATGTCCCAAGAGCAGAATACATGTCGCCACAGCAGAATCCAGATCCACAGAGCAGCATACATGTCAACAAAGCAGAATACACGTTCTCAGGGCAGAATACATGTCACCAAAGCAGAATACAAATCCCCCGAGCAGAATACATGTCCCCCAAGCAGAATACATGTCACAAAAGCAGAAAACATGTTATTAAAGTAGAATACATGTCCACAGAGCAGAATACATGTCACCAAAACAGAATACATTTCCCCAAAGCAGTATACATGTCCCCCAAGCAGAATACATGTCACCGAAGCAGAATACATGTCCCCAGAGCAAAATACATGTCACACAAGCAGAATACATGTCCCCAGGGCAGAATATATGTCACAAAAGCAGAATACATGTCACCAAAGAGAATATATGTCCCCAAAGCAGAATACATGTCTTCAGAGCAGAATACATGTCCTCAGAGCAGAATACATTTCCCCAGAGAAGAATACTTGTCAACAAAGCAGAATACATGTTTCTAGAGAAGAATACTTGTCACCCAAGCCAAATACATGTCCCCAGAGCAGAATATATGTCACCAAAGCAGAATACATGTCCCCAGAGCAGAATACATGTCACCAAAGCAGAATGCAAGTCCCCAGAGCAGAATACAAGTCCCCAGAGCAGAATATGTCCCCAGAGCAAAATATGTCCCCAGAGCAGAATAAATGTCACCGAAGCAGAAAAAATCACCAAAGCAGAATATATGCCACCAAAGTAGAATACATATCCCCGGAGCAGAATACATGTCCCCAGAGCAGAATACATGTCACCAAAGCAGAGTGCATGTCCCTAGAGCAAAATACCAATACCTATCCCCAGAGCAGAATACATGTCCCAGAGCAGAATACATGCCCCCAGAGTGGAATACATCACAAAAGCAGAATACATGTCCCCAGAGAATAATACATGTCACCAAAGCAGAATAGTTACATAGTATTTGAGGTTGAATAAAGACATTAGTCCTTCAAGTCCAACCTAATGTCACCAATACATGTCACCAAAGCAGAATACATGTCCCCAGAGAATAATACATGTCACCAAAGCAGAATACATGTCTCCAGGGCAGAATACATGTCACCAGGGCCAAATACCTGTCATCAAAGACAGTACATGTCCCCAGAGCAGAATACATGTCACCAAAGCAGAATGCATGTCATTAGAGCAGAATATGTTCCCAGAGCAGAATACATGTCACCAAAGCAGAATGCATGCCACCAATGTAGAATACATATCCCCAGAGAAGAATACTAACCCCACAGCAGAATACATGTCCTCAGAGCAAAATCCCAATACCTGTCCCCAGAGCAGAATATATGTCCCCAGAGCGGAATACATGTCACAAAAGCAGAATACATGTCCCCAGGGCAGAATTCATGTGACCAGGGCAGAATCCATGTCACCAAAGCAGAATACATGTCCCCAGGGCAGAATACATGTCACTTGGGCAGAATACATGTCCCTAGAATATATGTCTCCAAAGAGAATACATATCCCCAGAGCAGAATACCTGTCCCCAGGGCAGAATACATGTCTTTAGAGCAGAATATGTTCCAAGAGCAGAATACATGTCACCAAAGCAGAATACGTGTCACCAATGCAGAATACATGTCACCAAAGTAGAATACATATCCCTAGAGAAGAATACATGTCCCCAGAGCAGACTACATGTCTCCAAAGCAGAATACATGTCACCAAAGAAGAATACATGTCACCAAAGCAGAATACATGTCCCCAGGGCAGAATACATGTCACCAGGGCAGAATACATGTCCCTAGAGCCGAATATATGTCTCCAAAGAGAATACATATCCCCAGAGCAGAATACCTGTCCCCAGGGCAGAATACATGTCTTTAGAGCAGAATATGTTCCAAGAGCAGAATACATGTCACCAAAGCAGAATACGTGTCACCAATGCAGAATACATGTCACCAAAGTAGAATACATATCCCTAGAGAAGAATACATGTCCCCAGAGCAGACTACATGTCTCCAAAGCAGAATACATGTCACCAAAGCAGAATACATGCCCCAGAGCAGAATACATGTCCTTAGAGCAGAATACGTGTCCCCAGAGCAGAATACGTGTTCCCAGAGCACAATGCGTCTCACCAAAGCAGAATACATGTCCTCAGAGAAGAATACATGTCCCCAGAGAAGAAAACATGTCACCAAAGCAGATTACATGCCCCCAGAGCAGAATACATGTCACAAAAGCAGAATACATTTCCCCAGAGAAGAAAACATGTCACCAAAGCAGAATACATGCCCCGAGCAGAATACATGTCACAAAAGCAGAATACATGTCCCCAGAGAATAATCCATGTCACCAAAGCAGAATACTTGTGCCTAGAGCAAAATACATGCCACCAAAGCAGAATACATTAGACATGTGCACCAGCAAAAAATGTGTTTAGTTTCGTTTTGATTCGTATTTTGCATCATTTCGTTTTTCGGATTCGGGTCCAAAATTAAATTCGTTTCAGAATTCGGATGAAATTCGTTAGCGCTAGTCCGGTCGAAATTTCTTTTGTGGATGAAATTTCGTTTTTAAGCGGTATTCCGGTCAAAAGTTTGTTTTTGGACGAACTTTCGTTGCAGCAAAATTACATTCAAATTTTTTATTTTTTTTAGTTTGCAGAAGATGAAAAAAATAAAGCGTGAGGTTCCCCCCAATTCATACCCTTTAGGTCTGCTAAGAATGTTAGGAGGGACCCCACCCCAAGTTAAAACACAAAAAAAGTGCATGTGGTTCCCCCCAAAAAATGGGGAAAAACACGTGGGGTCCCCTCTAACATTCCTACCAGACCCTTGATCCGGGCACTGGCCCGGCAGGGCAGGAAAGGGGGGGGGGCGATCGAGCGCTCCCCCCTCCCTGCGCCTTACCAGGCCATGTGCCCTCGGCATTGGGAGGGTGTCCCCAAGCCTATGGGGACAAGGGCCTCTTCCCCACAACCCTGACCCGGTGGTTGTGGGGGTCTGCGGGCAAGGGGGCTTATTTGCATCGGGGTACCCCTGTAAATAAGGGGGCACCCAGATGCCGCCCCCCTACCTTGTGAATGAGTAAGAGGTACTTGTACCCTCCCTACCCATTCACTAAAGGGTTCATTACCAGGCCAGGGGCCCTCGGCATTGGGAGGGTGTCCCCAAGCCTATGGGGACAAGGGCCTCTTCCCCACAACCCTGACCCGGTGGTTGTGGGGGTCTGCGGGCAAGGGGGCTTATTTGCATCGGGGTACCCCTGTAAATAAGGGGGCACCCAGATGCCGCCCCCCTACCTTGTGAATGAGTAAGAGGTACTTGTACCCTCCCTACCCATTCACTAAAGGGTTCAATCAAATAGTTAGTAAACAGCCCAGACTTTTGATGAAATCCTTTAATGGAAAAAAACAAAACAAACAGTAAATTTTTGACTATTCCTTTTAATTTAAAAAGAAAATGGCTCCATCGATGTAATCCGGCGTCAATCACGATACACGACCCCCGCCGACCCCCCGCAATAAAAAAAGTCCCGCTGCACGATGACCGACCGATCCCGACGAAAACTCGCCGCAAAATGACATTCAGCCCGAAAGTAAACAGATGGGAGGAGCGAGCCCATTTGACATTCTCAGCTGTCAAATGCTGCATAGCAATCGGGAACTCCCCAACGATATTCGTGAGTTTACGAATGCTATTCATGTCTGTGAGCCGAGGTGTCATCTGAAAAGCATTATCCCACCTCATTATCCCACATCGGCTCACAGACCCGAATGGCATTGGCCAGTTCCCGATTGCTATGTAGTATTTGACAGCTGAGAATGTCAAATGGGCGGAGCGAGCAGTGACATCACGGCTCGCTCCGCCCATCTGTTTACTTTCGGGCTGAATGCCATTTTGCTGCGAGTTTTCGTCGGGATCGGCCGGTCGTCGTGCGGCGGGACTTTTTTTTATTGCGGCGGGTCGGCGGGCGTCGTGCATCGTGATTGACGCTGGATTACATCGATGGAGCCATTTTTTTTTTTTACTTAAAGGAATAGTAAAAAATTGTCCAATTGTCCAAAAATTGTCCAATTAAAGTATTTTATCAAAAGTCTGTGCTTTTTACTAACTATTTGATTTAACCCTTTAGTGAATGGGTAGGGATGGTACAAGTACCCCTTACTCATTCACAAGGGGGGCGGCATCTGGGTGCCACCTTATTTACAGGACTACCACGATGAACATAAGCACCCTT
>NW_017309925.1:28072-29862 GCF_000935625.1 Nanorana parkeri
TTTTTTTTATTGCGGCGGGTCGGCGGGCGTCGTGCATCGTGATTGACGCTGGATTACATCGATGGAGCCATTTTTTTTTTTTACTTAAAGGAATAGTAAAAAATTGTCCAATTGTCCAAAAATTGTCCAATTAAAGTATTTTATCAAAAGTCTGTGCTTTTTACTAACTATTTGATTTAACCCTTTAGTGAATGGGTAGGGATGGTACAAGTACCCCTTACTCATTCACAAGGGGGGCGGCATCTGGGTGCCCCCTTATTTACAGGGCTACCCCGATGCAAATAAGCCCCCTTGCCTGCAGACCCCCCACAACCACCGGGTCAGGGTTGTGGGAAGAGGCCCTTGTCCCCATCGGGTAAGGCGTAGACGCAGGTCACTCGATCATCCCCCCCTTTCCTGCCCTGCCTGGGCCAGTGCCCGGATCAAGGGTCTGGTAGGACTGTTAGAGGGGACCCCACGTGTTGTTGCCCATTTCTGGGGCTGGGGTTCCCCCTTAAAATTCCTACCAGACCTTAAGGTCTGGTAGGATTTTGGGGGGAACCCCACGCACTTTTTCTTGTGTTTTCACTTGGGGTGGGGTCCCTCCTAACATTCCTAGCAGACCTAGACGGTCTGGTATGAATTCAAGGGGAACCTCACGCTTTTTTTTGTCATCTTCTGCAAACTAAAACAAAAAAATGTAATTTTTTTTTTCCTAATGTCATTTTGTTGCAACGAAAGTTCGTCCAAAAAAACGAAATTTCGACCGGACTACCGCTAACGAATTTCGGGAATTCGGATTTGTTTGCATTCGTTTTAGCTGTAATTCGGAATTTAGATACATCCGAATTTCCGAAATTTTGTCCGAAGTTCGTTTCGGGAACTAAACGAATCGCACATGTCTAGAATACATGTCACCAATCACTTCTAGATCATTTCCCGCTTTCTTATTAGATTAATTAATCTCCATTTACTTCTTGGAACTCTGGAACATGTGACCGGGTCATGTGACCATGCCCATCATCTCAGGGGGGAAACAAATGCCTTTCCCTGAGATCTCACCATATATTGCAGTTTACAGATGAGGTGTGTCAGCGTGCGTTTGTAGAAATGAGACGTCACCAGCACACTCTGGTGTGCTGGTGACGTTTCTGTTATGATTTGCAATTAGCGGCGCCATCTGCAGTCATTCCAAGCACCCTTCCCCCGACTACGGCCTTCTTCATCTTATGTAGAAATGAGTCATCCCCGTGCCGTGTTATCATGCATCTTCATGTGCTTCCCGCTTAATATAAGTCTATGGAAGGGCATGAAAACAAATGTATAGTGCATTGTAAAGCATCTGCAGTGCATTGTGGGGGAGCACAGGGCAGTTTGTCCTCCCATGGTAGCGAGCTCTTCTCCTGGATACCTGCCATGTGCTCACCCACATGTCACACATCATGGCTACAGCTGAGGCTTCCTATGACTCATCATAGAGGTCAGTAGCCCCTCACCTTCCTATAAACCCCTCCCACCACTATTACAAAGACCGAGGGAGACGCAGTAGAGATGGGAAACCTGGACTGACGCATTCTTCTCACAGTGGGGGGGGGGGGGGGGGTTTTTGTGCCTTGTTCAATGGGGGACACTGAGTGAGTGGGACACGGATGTGTCATAGGAACCAGTTTGCTAACAATTGGAGTTGTCATGTGGGGTATTGGCATGTGAAGATTTATGTGATGGTCAGGATCTCTAGTTCTTCATTGAGTCCTGTTGGGGCAAGGGTATTGAGTCTGTAAATCCAAAAGGTCTCTTGTCTACACAGCCTT
>NW_017309925.1:33869-36125 GCF_000935625.1 Nanorana parkeri
TGTCTGTCCTGGAAGGTCCTAGCCCCGGCAGGAAGAGTTGTATCTTGCTCCAGCAGGTCAGTGGTGGACGGGGAAGACAGCAGCAGAGGGGTCTGGAAATCTGGACTGAAGCATGTGAAGGAACAGGACTGTCAGGCTGCACTGTGGGTCGGCTTCATTGCCACCTTCAGATCCATCAGTGACTGCGAGCGTTCTTCCATGTACCAGCAAAGACAAATGTGACGCTGAAGTGACAACATGTGCTCCCCTCTGTCTTGCTCCGCACCATCCCCCTTCCTGTGTCAGTATGCAGAGAGGGGGAGGGATGGGGGAGGGGGGTAGAAGGATATTTCGGTCCTCCATTCTGCAGTCAGTAGAACCTCCAGTATGGCAGCTGTGCTGTATCATTGGCTGACCCCCGACCTCCATTCTGGACACGTCACATGTGTACTATACACGCTCTGCTGCTCACACGCTCCTGGATGTGACAACACGGATGTGAGCTGTTCTACATGTACAAATCACATACGGTATTCTTAGTCACTTTTTACCAGCATGGAACGAGGGGAAATCTATCCCAACTTCCTGTATCTGGCCATGTGATGCAAACATCACATGACACAAAGCCTCCAGGAAAGTCTGTGATAGACCTCCTCAGTTTGCTCTATGGGACCATGCTGGTCAGAGGTCTGGGGGGGATGTGGTAGAAGGGGGTAGGAGGACGGGGACCGGTGTGATGTCTGATTGGGTTGTGACGTACCTTCTAACTGCCCCGGATAGGACTTTCATAGTTCTGGCGCTGATGTCACTTGTCAGAGCCGGTGATGTGGGACATAGGAGCGTTGGACTTTCGGGTAAGTAAATGCGCTGAACAATGGGAGGAAGCACAAACCGTTGTAGGAGATTGAGGGCAAGGAACGGCTTAATTCAGTGCCTGGTGGTCCCCTCCATGCCACTCTAGCTCTGGGGTTTCATGCGGGTGTGGACCAGGCCTTAGCAAATAAGAAATAGGGAGAGACCACACATGATTTATCATGGAAAAAGATACAGCAGGGCCGAACAAACTCCAGGATAGGGTTGCCTCGTTTTCTTCAAACCAAATCCGAACACTCTAGTGCCGTACAGCAATTTTTTGGGGTGAATATTCAGGAGAGAGCGAGGAGAGACAGCAGGGGAGAAAGAGGAGAGAAAGCCAGGGGAGAGAGTGAGGAGAGACAGCCAGGGGAGACAGCAGGTGAGAGAGAGGAGAGAAAGCCAGGGGAGAGAGTGAGGAGAGACAGCCAGGGGAGAGAGCGAGGAGAGGCATCCAGGAGAGAGAACGAGCAGAGACAGCCATGGGGAGAGAGAGGAGAGAAAGCCAGGATAGAGAGTGAGGAGAGACAGCAGGGGGAGAGAACTAGGAGAGAATGTCAGGAGAGAGCAAGGAATGACAGCCAGGAGAGAGCAAGAAAAGACAGCCAGGAGAGAGAAGAGGCATTCAGGGAGCAGAGTGAGAAGATGCAGCCAGGAAAGAGAACGAGGAGAGATGTCCAGGGGAGAGAGTGAGGAGAGGCATCCAGGAGAGAGAGCGAGGAGAGACAGGCAGAGGAGAGACAGTCTGGGAAGAGAGCAAGGGAGACAGCCAGGAGAGAGAGTGAGGAGAGACAGCCAGGAGAGAGAGTGAGGAGAGACAGCCAGGAGAGAGAGTGAGGAGAGACAGTCTGAGGAGAGAGTGAGAAGAGGCATCCAGGAGAGAGAGTGAGGGCAGACAGCCAGGTGAGCGAGTGAGGAGAGAAAGCCAGGAGGATGAGCGAGGAGAGACGGCCAGTGGAGAGTGTGAGGAGACAGCCAGGGCAGAGAGCAAGGAGAGTCAGACAGTAGAGTGTTCCTTTCAAGACTTATCTGCACCATGTGTTTCGGATACCTCCTTGCTCACTGAGTTCCAGTGTCCCCCCGTGTCCCATGCCTCCTCCATGAACACCAGGAGCCTGTGATTGGCCCAGTCCATCATGACGTCTTATGTCCGGGTTTCAGCAGTCCTGAAACCCGGACACAGCACATACAGAACTCAAAACCCAGACTGTCTGGGTGAATCCTGGACAGGTGGCAACTCTTCTCCAGGATCCAGGTCAATGCTCATCGATACACATAAACAATGCAGAGAAAAGGATAGATGTGAACCCGCCATTCAAGAGAGAATAATTACTATGCTAGCACCTGACTGGTATGCATACAGGGATCCCAACCTGAAATAAGTCATTTCAGGGAGGTGCCCTCTGTCCCCCCCCCCCCCCCCCC
>NW_017309925.1:36981-38984 GCF_000935625.1 Nanorana parkeri
GAGGGCATGTAGCCTGGTATGGTGGAGTGAGGGGCTGGGGGGGGCCCCCCCGCCCCCCCCCCCCCCCATCCGCGGGAAAGGGGGAGAGCACCCCACTGAAATGATGGCAGATAGCAAAGAAACGAATGCTTCCCTTGCTATCTGCTGGTTAGTATTCTAACAGCTGCTGCCGTCAGAATAACATCAACAACAAAAAACAGCATAGGAATGAATAGCTAGATTCCTATTGGCTAGTTCAATTTGCAATAGCCAATAGCAAGCTGGCTATAGCACCCGCCCTCTGCTGCTGTCAGTCAGCTGAGGAGGACCTGATGGAGAACTGCAGGTCCACCTCTGCTGATTGACAGCAGCAGTGGGCGGGTGCAATAGCTAGTCTGCTACTGGCTATTGCAAATTTAAATATCCAATAGCAATCCAGCTATTCATTCCTATGCTGTTTTTGTTTTTTTCTCTGACTGACGGCGGCCCCGATGTCAGAAAAGAAAAAAACAGCAAGATAACAGGGAAATGTTTACTAGATCGAGCAGAGTAAACCTTTCCGGGAGAAAATGTTTCTCTCCCGGGTGTCCGGGAGCCGCTATCTCATAGCGGGAGACTCACGGAACATCCGGAAGGGTTGAGATGTCTGTGCATACCACCCAGAAGTCCTGAATTGCTCAGGACTGTACCGTATTCTCACCCAAACCTCGGCATCCTGTAAACCTCGGGTTTGTCCCGACACTTCCCACTTTGATCACACTATCTGTCACTGTAATCACAGGCAGTAAGACCAGGGGCGGACTGACCATTCGGTCACCCGGGCACTGCCCGAGGGCCCGCCGCCAGGGGGAGGCCCGTCACTGATTCCCCAACCTCAGGGCCGGTGTTATGTTAATTGTGTTATGAGACCATCACTAGCAGCCGCCTGAGGGCCCTGCTTGATTTTGGAAAGGTGAGGAGAGGGGAGTGAGGGAAGGACGGGGATCTCCAGCGACCTGAGCCCACACGGACTACATGCTGTACTCACATCACACATGCGGTTACTCCTACACCACCAGGGCGGCAGACTGAGGCAGGTGAGAGGCGGGGCATTGTGTGGCACTGTCAGGCAGTAATAATTAAATGATTCCCCTGCTTGGGCAAGAACAATATTGCCTTTTTAGGGCCCAAGAAAATGCTTGCCCGGGGTCCAATCAGTATTAAAGATGGGCCTGGCCCAGGGGAAGGGTCAGATGCCTAGGATGTGGGGGGTGCTCTGCCCTGGAGAAGGGTCAGATACCCAGGGAGGGAGTATTGTGCCTAAAAGAAGGGTCAAATGCCATGGGAGGGGGTACAGTGCCCAGGAAAAAGGGTCAGATGCCCAGAGAGGGGGTAATGCGCCCAGGACTGAAGACAGATCTGAATCCAGGACAACGGGACACCCGGGGAAAGGGCCTTTGCTAAAGAGATTGGTGACACTCCCTGTAAGGGGAGGAGCCTTTATTGTATATCATGTAGTGAAGTGGAAAGGGGGTACGTTGCCCAGGAGGCAGGGCAGATGCGCAGGGTGTGGGGTTGCTATGCAGGTCTGAAGCTAAGGGGGGCATGTGCCCCATTCACTGCATTAGGAGGGGTGCCGCTGGCAAGGTGAGCAACCAACCAGGGGTGGACCTACCGCACTAGGGCCAGAATGTGGGGGGGCCGTGAGATCCGGTCCCAGCCCCCTCATTATTGGAGGAGACATGGCACATTACATTTGTAAATAGATTCGGCTGCTGTAAGGTCCCACACTTGCTGGGTACCTCGCGGCAGCCTTCCAGGGAACCACAGTGGCACCTGTTTTTTTTACAGTGCTGGCCCACACATCACCGCTGCTGAGACCCTCCACATCTGTCCCTGCTGAGACCCTCCACATCTGCCCCTGTGAGACCCTCCACATCTGTCCCTGCTGAGACCCTCCACATCTGCCCTGCTGAGACCCTCCACATCTGTCCCTGCTGAGACCCTCCACATCTGTCCCTGCTGAGACCCTCCACATCTGCCCT
>NW_017309926.1:0-1197 GCF_000935625.1 Nanorana parkeri
AGTGTAAGCTCCTCTGTACAGCGCCGCGGTATAGGTCAGAGATATTATGACTGTAAGGTGATACTATGTATATCATTGCGTCTCTTCGATGTGTCGGATGGGAAGTGATTTCCGTAGAAATGAAGACAAAGCGTTCCCGTGCGTTTGGCGTCGGCGGCAGCTGCTCGCGGCTCTGCGTTGTTGGGAGTCAGGTGGAAACAGTTTGTCTTGAGGTATTATGGGATATTAATACTGCGCGCCCTGTAATATCCTCCCCCGCTCCCGCTCTCTTTGTGTCCCCTGTGTACACGCAGACATGGGGAGATTGGATCCTGGGTAAAGTTTAGATTCGGGTTTATTATGTTTGCCGGATGAAGAAGGCGGCGGAGGGATTGTTTGCGGCGCGGCCGAGGAAAGTGTCAGGATTAGTGATGTGAGCCGGGTTTAAATGCTTCTTTAATCTGTGAAATCCTCAGGGTGAGGGGTCTCCTCCTCTCTGTGTACGGACATTAATCCCCTCAGGAAATGAAGCGTCTGCTCTCTTGTCTCTCAGTAAACTCCTGACCACCAGATCAGCGTCCGGAGCGCCATCGTTTCCCAAAATATCCCGGGAACGTCGTCCCGCCGTCTCTCCACCCGAAATCCGCCTCTATAATTATCTGTATTTCTGGCGCTTGCCGGACGCAGTATTTATAACACATAACACATTCACACTGAGCGCGATTTCATATGTGCGATATTGCGCGGCTTTTTCCTAGTGGGCTGTATGCAATCAGGAGCAAAAGCGCTCGAAATCCGCAGAAAAAAGTGTCGTGTGCGAGCGACGAGCGATATTGAGCGGCGAGATGTGAACAGCTCCATTGAAATGGATTGGAGAAGCTACACAGAGAGATATCGCGGCAAAAATCGCGCAATAAATCGCTCAGTGTGAATTTCCGCCCCGATATCGCGAGAAGTCGCCGGCTAATGATATTCAATGGAGCTGTCTTAGCTGCATGTCGCTCGTCGCGGTCGCAAGTCGCTTCTACAGGAACCTTTTTTCGGCGGATTTTGCTTTTTTCTAATGGAGCACAACGGAGAAGGTCGCGCTATCGTCGCTGGAACGTCGCCCCGAAAGTGGCGCTATCCCGGCCGCTGCAAAAGGTACGTCGCTACGTGTGAATGGGGCCTAATTCTGCCTGCTGTGCCCTCTGCTGCGGTAATGACCTCCACCCGAAC
>NW_017309926.1:2891-3119 GCF_000935625.1 Nanorana parkeri
GCAATCCCACCTCCACCAATCACACTGACAACTATTCCCACAAAACTGACCACTACCCCCATCCTCCTAACTCCATTCCCCTGACAACTACCCCCATCCCACTATCCACTCACACTACCTGGAACAGCCACCCACCCGCACTGTGTGGGACTGGCACATGGTAACCTCCCGTCCTCCACACTGGCGGCCCCCCACCTGCGCCACCGAGGACTGCCACCCGCACTGTGT
>NW_017309926.1:4367-7417 GCF_000935625.1 Nanorana parkeri
GTTTATGACGCCGACGTTTGATCATCGTTTCCGCGTCGGCGACATGAGCGCGAGACATTAATATTGAGAAATGCGAGCGTGGCGTAAACAGATGGCGCAGCGGCGGCCATTACTCACAGGAAGTGCTGAGGAGATCCTTCTTCCTCCTCCCCGCCGAGCCCCTGGAAACACTTTTACTTTGCGTGTCCGCGGCGATTACCTGCCACCTGTGAAAAGTACCGACAGGAAGTTGGCTGCGCTCAGGTAAACACTTCCCCCTCTGGATCAATACTTCCGATAGCAAGATAGCGGCTCCGGAGTCACGCATGGAACGTCGGTGACTCTCGGAGGAGCGCAGGGACTGGCATGACACTTAAATCGGAATTCTTTGTCCGCATTCGCTGTGCGTCCGCAGACGCTCGACGTGCGTCACGGCGCGCACGCGGCTCACCGTCCTGTATCTCTGTCTTCCTTGCCGATCTCGGCTCTACATAAGTTCCTGGTTAACTCCAGAAGAGCCGGGCCCCCCGGGGACACTTCAGACCGGCGTGGCTCAGAGGTGACGTCCTGACGAAAGATATATTACTGAAAGGCTCGGAGTCTGGGGACGAATTTCACAGAAACCCTCAAAAACGTAAATGAAATGCAGATATTCCGACGGCGGAGGAAACCACGAGACGAATGTGGAAGGAATGGTTCCCCGCAGAGCGCTCCGGACGGCCCGCGGTGAGAACCGACACCAACAAAACGTTTGCTGGAACCTCCCGAAAATGTCCGAGCGTTTTCCGCACACCCTCCCCCCGGCAAAGTCCCGGAGAGACACTGACGTGTTATACCACAAAATGGCGGCGGCGGCGGCTCTGCGGAGTTCTGCCACAACATTCTGCCGGCGGCGGCCACTTAGCGGGGACTCACCGTCATTGTGCGCGGTGAATAATCAGCATTCTGCGGCCTGGAAATAATTCTCTGCAACGTGTCGGAATGAATTATTACACCGCGCAGATGTTACGGGTCAGAGCGGAAAAATGAACCATGACAGATATTCCTGTACGGGGGGGGGGGTGCTGTTGTATAGGGGGTACCCCCCCCACCAAACACATGGTATAGTCCAGCATATTCAGAGAGCACAATCCACCCTATCGGTGTACAGTCTATCACCCACCTTACCTCTGAACTGTCCAACAAGAGCCCTGAGGGGTCCCTTCATAGCGGCCAATCCGGTGATCACCATGTATTTAGGTTCACCCAGCAATCACTCTGGGCTCCACATGGTCCTTCATACCCCACAGAAGAAAAGGGCTTCACATGGTCCTTCATACCCCACAGAGGAAAAGGGCTCCACGTGGCCCTTCATACCCCACAGAAGAAAAGGGCTCCACATGGTCCTTCATACCCCACAGAGGAAAAGGGCTCCACATGGTCCTTCATACCCCACAGAGGAAAAGGGCTCCACATGGTCCTTCATACACCACAGAAGAAAAGGGCTCCACATGGTCCTTCATACCCCAGAGAAGAAAAGGGCTCCACATTGTCCTTCATACCCCACAGAAGAAAAGGGCTCCACATTGTCCTTCATACCCCACAGAGGAAAAGGGCTTCACATGGTCCTTCATACCCCACAGAGGAAAAGGGCTCCACATGGTCCTTCATACCCCACAGAAGAAAAGGGCTCCACATGGTCCTTCATACCCCACAGAGGAAAAGGGCTTCACATGGTCCTTCATACCCCACAGAGGAAAAGGGCTCCACATGATCCTTCATACCCCACAGAGGAAAAGGGCTCCACATGGTCCTTCATACCCCACAGAGGAAAAGGGCTCCACATGGTCCTTCATACCCCACAGAAGAAAAGGGCTCCACGTGGTCCTCATACCCCACAGAAGAAAAGGGCTCCACATGGTCCTTCATACCCCACAGAAGACAAGGGCTCCACATGGTCCTTCATACCCCACAGAGGAAAAGGGCTCCACATGGTCCTTCATACCCCACAGAGGAAAAGGGCTTCACATGGTCCTTCATACCCCACAGAGGAAAAGGGCTCCACATGGTCCTTCATACCCCACAGAGGAAAAGGGCTCCACATGGTCCTTCATACCCCACAGAGGAAAAGGGCTTCACATGGTCCTTCATACCCCAGAGAAGAAAAGGGCTCCACGTGGTCCTTCATACCCCACAGAAGAAAAGGGTTCCTTTGGGGGGGTGGGGGTGGGGGATGTAGTGTTAGAACAGAAGTTTATAGTTTGGAGACCTGGGGAACTCTACATTTGATCATGGATTTGTTGACTTGGAAGCTGCATGGTGGCACGGTGGACTCTGAGTGGTCATCTATAAATGTGGACAGAGATCTGAACTTCCGGCAGAGGACTGTCTATGGACTCCTCGTGGTCACTTCTATGGCGCTCTACCTCGTCAATGAAAGTCTAGCAGAGATGAAGACCTCTCATACAGCGATGATGAAGATGAAGGTTCTCTGGAGGAGTGTGAGGTGTACACAGTGCAGGAACTCTCCCAAGCCTGAGGCTACGGAGCCTCCATGGTGCCAGTGCCGAGATGCCGATGTGTCTACAAGGGGTGGAACCGGGTGAGGCCTCAGCTCTGACAGTCTGCTGATTGATCAGAAGGTCTCCTTTGTATGGCCATTGGCTCTTCTGTAATCGGCCATGACACGAGCCTGGTGGGTGGAGTCTCCCAATAAGACGGAGAACTCTGGACTTGGAGGAGAACGATTCCTCAGGTTGCACCACACGGGAGACGTCTCTTGTGATTGCTCGGTTCCCTCACTGCTATGACCTGGCCCACCTGTGGATCGGATGAGTGATGTAGTGCTGGACCTTGTAGTTCCTGGGACTAAGTGAGATGGTTGTCTCAGTAGGAGAGGAGCGCCATAAGGCCTCAAAGAAATTCTGATTGTTAAAAATCTGGTTATACAGAAAGCAGCCAACGCGTTTCGGGGTCAGACCCCCTTCTTCAGGGCTAAAAGATTGGAAACGTGGACCAGTGGGGGGTCAGTGATGATGATGATGCACATTGCATGGCAGGGGGGGACATATAACGTGACACACGTTGTGTGC
>NW_017309926.1:9003-9691 GCF_000935625.1 Nanorana parkeri
GGGGGGAGGACATAACGCGTTGCACACGCGGGAGGATGACAGTAGCTGGCCGAGTGTTTTGTCTGGCTGACCGGTGAACACAGAAGAGGGCGGAGCCTATTTGTGGGGCCCATCTGGACGCACAGCAGGCAGCTCTCGTGCGCTCGGCGTTTAGACAAAATACGACATATTAAACCCGAGATCTCCGCGGGAAATCCTCCAATCGTCTTCCGCCCTGCAGAACGTTCATACTCCAGAAGTGCGCCGCCTCGCGCCAGAGGGCGAATACGCCGCTGTCTATATACAGGGAGTCGTTCTGCAGCGGACGCGGCGCTGGCGGGTTTTCTCAGGCGCTCAGACGCAGCGAAACGCAGGAAGCGCTCCGATATTCTTTATCCATCATTTTCCCGCCGGGAAGTGACATTGCGAGGGCGCCGAGGTGGGAAATGGCGGCAGATTTGGCGCTCGGCGTTGTCGGCAGATCTTACGTGTGTGGCACCTCATTAGGGATCTCCCGGCTGAACGGCGATGGTGAACCGCGGCCCGGCGCAGCCTCCGGACGTCTCAGTGTCACTCGCACCTCAGCACACATGTTTCCGATCGGCGGACGCAGACTGACGGCAGACGCCGCGGCTTTGATATCCCAGAAATTGAAAGTGAAAGGATTTTACGTTTCAATTAATATGTCAGCGCGCTTCCGAGCCGTTCC
>NW_017309926.1:10965-11532 GCF_000935625.1 Nanorana parkeri
AGGAATATACCGCAGAGCCACCCCCCCAGAAGAACATACTCCACCCCCAAGGAATATACCACAGAGCCACACCCCCAGGAGAACATGCTCCGCCCCCAGGGGGCACCCAATGTCCCAAGTCATTAATGGCGGAGCGGATATGTATGTCCGGGCCCTCGGGAATTGATGAAAGCGGTTTCATATCGGGCTCCATGGAGGAGGCGGGCCGGCGATGGGGCACATTAGTGATTCATTTGCACTCTCCTCGCGGCTAATTAAATGACTCGTCTGGCGTCGGACAGTCACGGGCGCTTCTCCGGCACTTGTTAGTACTCCTGACAAAGTGCGGATTGGCCCCGGCGCGGAGATAAGCGGGCGCGGCTGACAGGAGCGTCGTGATTGCAGCATCTCCGTTGTGATCTGCGCTGCTCCCGCCGCCGCCGTCCAGTAAACAGCCTCATTAGAGGGAGCCCCTCCCCCGAGACAAAGTCTGTTTGACATTATTAATTGGCTTTTCCGTAAAACGAGTCAAATAGATGAAAAGGTTTATCAAGCTGAAATAATTAATTTTGCAGGAATTTGCTGCCA
>NW_017309926.1:11952-13353 GCF_000935625.1 Nanorana parkeri
CCACGCCGCTCCTCGCGTACAATCCACCGCTTCCAGCGCAAAGTGACTCCGAAAAACTCGCTACATGGAGCTCAGCGATTCATTAACACGGAGGAATCCGAGAGACAGTCCATCCGACCCAACCGAATCTTCAATCAGAACCCCACCCGAACCATTCCAGTGTCCGGATCCAGAATCCCATCCGACCCGTTCCGGTGTTCGGACCCAGAATCCCATCCGACCCGTTCCAGTGTCCGGATCCAAAATCCCATCCGACCCGTTCCGGTGTCCGGATCCAGAATCCCATCTGACCCGTTCCAGTGTCCGCACCCAGAATCCCATCCGACCCGTTCCAGTGTCCGGACCCAGAATCCCATCTGACCTGTTCCAGTGTCCGCACCCAAAATCCCATCTGACCCGTTCCAGTGTCCGCACCCAGAATCCCATCTGACCCATTCCAGTGTCCGCACCCAGAATCCCATCCGACCCGTTCCAGTGTCTGGACCCAGAATCCCATCTGACCCGTTCCAGTGTCCGGACCCAGAATCCCATCTGACCCGTTCCAGTGTCTGGACCCAGAATCCCATCCAACCCGTTCCAGTGTCCGGACCCAGAATCCCATCCGACCCATTCCAGTGTCCGGACCCAGAATCCCATCTGACCCGTTCCAGTGTCCGGACCCAGAATCCCATCTGACCCGTTCCAGTGTCCGGACCCAGAATCCCATCCGACCCATTCCAGTGTCCGCACCCAGAATCCCATCTGACCCATTCCAGTGTCTGGACCCAGAATCCCATCTGACCCGTTCCAGTGTCTGGACCCAGAATCCCATCCGACCTGTTCCAGTGTCCGGACCCAGAATCCCATCTGACCCGTTCCAGTGTCTGGACCCAGAATCCCATTTGACCCGTTCCAGTGTCCGCACCCGGAATCCCATCTGACCCGTTCCAGTGTCCGCACCCAGAATCCCATCCGACCCGTTCCAGTGTCCGGACCCAGAATCCCATCCGACCCGTTCCAGTGTCCGGGTCCACAATCCAGTGTCTGGACCCAGAATCCCATCTGACCCGTTTCAGTACTCCAGATGCAGAAAGTCTTCTGTGTAGCCAATGGCCTCTGCACATGACCCATCACCTGACCCTGCACATGACCCATCACCTGACCCTGCACCTGACCCATCACCTGCCCAATCACATGACCCTGCACCTGACCCATCACCTGCCCAATCACATGACCCTGCACCTGCTAGAATTACAATGTTCCCTGACTGATCGGAAGCCCCGCCCACATCAATGTGACGGAGCGCTCCGCATTCTGCTGGAATATTAATGATCGTCCTGCAGAATGAGATACCGAGAGTCAGAGACGCCGACATTTACCACGTCCAGGCCGAAATGTCACCCGAGAGGACGGGGGGACGAG
>NW_017309926.1:13712-14103 GCF_000935625.1 Nanorana parkeri
CTGTTCTTATTCTGTATGTGTGGACTCTGCACAGTACCACTTCTCTTGTCCTGTATGCCGGGTGTCATTCTCGGTATCTGTTCTTATTCTGTATGTATGGACTCTGCACAGTACCACTTCCCTTGTCCTGTATGCCGGGTGTCATTCTCGGTATCTGTTCTTATTCTGTATGTATGGACTCTGCACAGTACCACTTCCCTTGGGTGTCATTCTCGGTATCTGTCATGTGACGGGTGGTGTCGGTGAATGTCCCAATCTGTATTAGTTCCCGGTGACCCCGCAGGTGTCACCCTCCTCCGGCCCCTCCCCCGGGGGAAGCGCTCACTCCATCTGCCGCCTTGTCATTGATTTTGGGGACAATAAGCTGATCCGGCTCTTCTCATCGGCTCGG
>NW_017309926.1:15767-17256 GCF_000935625.1 Nanorana parkeri
GATCAATCTGCCTCTCATTCTGCACCGGCTCCTATCACTATCAGCCATCAATAAGGATGATTAGATTGTCAGCTCTGCGGGCAAATATACAAATTCCCATCTATGGATTGTATAATGTAACAAGAATATGAAGGAGGAAGGATACATTGTATCCCCATAACAGCCCCTCCCCCAATCAGAACCCACCGCTCAGCGTCTGACCCGCCATCGGTTGTTATTGGTTACAGCACATATTAGCACCTCAGTGTTGGGGGAGGTGTTACCAGACCTGGGACACCCAATCCTGATTTTGACCCATAAATGGGCGGAGCATCGATGGTGTCGTGTCTCCGCCCTCTACAGACCCATTTCACCCGGAATTCTCCCCGATTATCAGAATATCGATTATTATATTTCGGTGTCATGAATGGATGACACAGAGGAAGTGACACTATGACATCACAGTGACCTCGCAGGGGGGGTGCGACGGTGATGATGATGACGGTGATGACGATGACGACGACGGTGATGATGACGGTGATGACGATGATGACGATGACGGTGATGATGACGATGACGGTGATGATGATGGTGATGATGATGATGACGGTGATGATGATGACGGTGATGTGACTGTGATGATGACGGTGATGACGATGACGGTGATGACGATGACGGTGATGATGATGACGGTGATGATGACGGTGATGATGACGATGACGGTGATGATGATGGTGATGATGATGATGACGGTGATGATGATGACGGTGATGTGACTGTGATGATGACGGTGATGATGGTGACGACGATGACGGTGATGACGATGACGGTGATGACGATGATGGTGATGATGATGACGGTGATGATGACGGTGATGATGATGATGACGGTGATGATGATGATGACGGTGATGATGATGATGGTGATACTCGTAGCTGTAATAATATAACGTCTCTGGTGATGGGAGTTCAGTCAGCACCATCTGCTGGATGTCCGGGGAGGACTCAGTATTGGTGGGTTTTCATGCAGCTCCCCCTTGTGGTGATGAGCGGGTGGTGCGGTCCGGGATCACATCACTATAAGAAGCCATTACCCGGCCAGTACCAACAATGCTTTATAACGGGAGACTATAGGGCAAAAACCAACATCGGGGGGGCAATCTCCAACGTCAGATACCGGACACAAGTACTCAGACCCGCACAGCCCTGGTGAGAGCGCACAGCCCTGGTGAGAGCGCACAGCCCACCGCTTGTATCACAGCTCAGGAGTCCGGGCAGCAGAGCTGACAATCAATAATGCCGGATCTGAGCAGAAGGATTTCATGTAATTGTCACATGATCCGAATGTTCCAGAAGTGAACACATCCCTGGTGAGAGCGCACAGCCCTGGTGAGACCGCACACATCCATATTATTCTGCATTGCTGTATAATGCATTGCTGGGATTTGTAGTCCTGAGGGGTGTGCAGAGCTTCTTGTGGTTCTCCAGTAATGGTGGGGGAGGGGGTCTCC
>NW_017309926.1:17268-17569 GCF_000935625.1 Nanorana parkeri
GTGTTCCGGCCCCGGAGTGTGAACGGCTTTTTTTTCCTGATTTGCGATATTTTGGAGGCGTTTCAGTTCCTCCATTTTTTATGCACAAACACAATGTCATAAATCGTCTGGATTGGCTGCGTCCTTTATCCCCCCGCCATCCATCACTCCGCGCCGGGAGGGAGATGATTGTTTGGGACATATTTAACAAATGACAGCGAGGATGAAAGTGAGGCGAGAACAACGCGCTTCGCCAGACTCTCCGCCTCCCCGGGGACCCGGCTAATGCCAATAAAATGCGTCTCCTCCGCCGTGTAATTCA
>NW_017309926.1:17699-23473 GCF_000935625.1 Nanorana parkeri
TAAGACTCTGGAATGGCCACACCCCCACCTAATAAGCCCCACCCCTTCCAACCTCCATCCCCAAATGTAAACGTGTGAGCCGTTATAGTTCCAGCTAGTGGAGCTGCAAACTTGGGGGAGGAGCTTCTCTAGACTGGCAGGTAGAGGGGTGGAGCTAGTGATGTCACATGACCGCACCCTTAGGTGCCACTCTGACCCCCATCAGGGCATTTTCCTAATGACAAGCCGTGCCGGGACCAGGACCTAGAGCACCCAAAGTTCAAAGGTCAGCAGCAGCCCCAGACTACCTCAGCCTACCCCCTTGGCCCCGCCCCCGAAGATCTCAAGGGCCAGGAATGGGCTCCCACAATGTGCACCTGCTGGTGGTAGTTGGGTGGCCAGGGATGGGCTCTGAGGAGGTAGTGAGGACGGGCAGATGGCGGCGGGTGGAGGTGATGAACACAAAGTGCTGTTTATATTATAATGAATAGAGCTCTGCGTATTTCTCGGCGTGGCGGATCGGCGTATTTGCCGGCGCGGCGGATCGGCGTATTTGCCGGTGTGGCGGAACGGCGTTGTAATTGGACGCTGCTGAGAGTGTTTTCATGTTGGATTTTCCTCCCTCCGCCCAGCGCCTCCCCACAAATGGAGCGTTCCGGAAGAGCGGGTGAGGGAGAGGAGACCCGCTGCGTTCCAATCAGTCACATGGCGCTACCAGCTGAGCCGAGACTCACAAATGTCACAGCTCGGTGAACGCGGCGCGCCGATTGCAGCCCCTCCCCCCCAACTAACTCTCCTGCATCACACTGACTAGTACCATAGGACCCCAGTAATCAGAACCTCATTGTCCCCGACCCGGGACTGGATCTAGTATATCAATGACTAGTACTATCCAGTGTCTCGGTGACTAGTACTATCCAGTGTCCCGGTGACTAGTACCTCTGTATCCAGTGTCCCGGTGACTAGTACCTCGCTATCCAGTGTCTCGGTGACTAGTACCCCGGCATCCAGTGTCTCGGTGACTAGTACCTCTGTGTCCAGTGTGTCGGTGACTAGTACCTCTGTATGTAGTGTCTCGGTGACTAGTACCTCTGTATGTAGTGTCTCGGTGACTAGTACCTCTGTATGTAGTGTCTCGGTGACTAGTACCTCTGTATGTAGTGTCTCGGTGGATAGTACCTCTGTATGTAGTGTCTCGGTGACTAGTACCTCTGTATGTAGTGTCTCGGTGACTAGTACCTCTGTATGTAGTGTCTCGGTGACTAGTACCTCTGTATGTAGTGTCTCGGTGACTAGTACCTCTGTATGTAGTGTCTCGGTGACTAGTACCTCTGTATGTAGTGTCTCGGTGACTAGTACCTCTGTATGTAGTGTCTCGGTGACTAGTACCTCTGTATGTAGTGTCTCGGTGACTAGTACCTCTGTATGTAGTGTCTCGGTGACTAGTACCTCTGTATGTAGTGTCTCGGTGACTAGTACCTCTGTATGTAGTGTCTCGGTGACTAGTACCTCTGTATGTAGTGTCTCGGTGACTAGTACCTCGGCATCCAGTGTGTCGGTGACTAGTACCTCTGTGTCCAGTGTCTCGGTGACTAGTACCTCGGTATGTAGTGTCTCGGTGACTAGTACCTCGCTATCCAGTGTGCCAGTGACTAGTACCTCGGTGTCCAGTGTCTCGGTGACTAGTACCTCGCTATCCAGTGTGCCAGTGACTAGTACCTCGGTGTCCAGTGTCTCGGTGACTAGTACCTCGCTATCCAGTGTGCCAGTGACTAGTACCTCGGTGTCCAGTGTCTCGGTGACTAGTACCTCGCTATCCAGTGTGCCAGTGACTAGTACCTCGGTGTCCAGTGTCTCGGTGACTAGTACCTCGCTATCCAGTGTGCCAGTGACTAGTACCTCGGTGTCCAGTGTCTCGGTGACTAGTACCTCGCTATCCAGTGTGCCAGTGACTAGTACCTCGGTGTCCAGTGTCTCGGTGACTAGTACCTCGCTATCCAGTGTGCCAGTGACTAGTACCTCGGTGTCCAGTGTCTCGGTGACTAGTACCTCGCTATCCAGTGTGCCAGTGACTAGTACCTCGGTGTCCAGTGTCTCGGTGACTAGTACCTCGCTATCCAGTGTGCCAGTGACTAGTACCTCGGTGTCCAGTGTCTCGGTGACTAGTACCTCGCTATCCAGTGTGCCAGTGACTAGTACCTCGGTGTCCAGTGTCTCGGTGACTAGTACCTCGCTATCCAGTGTGCCAGTGACTAGTACCTCGGTGTCCAGTGTCTCGGTGACTAGTACCTCGCTATCCAGTGTGCCAGTGACTAGTACCTCGGTGTCCAGTGTCTCGGTGACTAGTACCTCGCTATCCAGTGTGCCAGTGACTAGTACCTCGGTGTCCAGTGTCTCGGTGACTAGTACCTCGCTATCCAGTGTGCCAGTGACTAGTACCTCGGTGTCCAGTGTCTCGGTGACTAGTACCTCGCTATCCAGTGTGCCAGTGACTAGTACCTCGGTGTCCAGTGTCTCGGTGACTAGTACCTCGCTATCCAGTGTGCCAGTGACTAGTACCTCGGTGTCCAGTGTCTCGGTGACTAGTACCTCGCTATCCAGTGTGCCAGTGACTAGTACCTCGGTGTCCAGTGTCTCGGTGACTAGTACCTCGCTATCCAGTGTGCCAGTGACTAGTACCTCGGTGTCCAGTGTCTCGGTGACTAGTACCTCGCTATCCAGTGTGCCAGTGACTAGTACCTCGGTGTCCAGTGTCTCGGTGACTAGTACCTCGCTATCCAGTGTGCCAGTGACTAGTACCTCGGTGTCCAGTGTCTCGGTGACTAGTACCTCGCTATCCAGTGTGCCAGTGACTAGTACCTCGGTGTCCAGTGTCTCGGTGACTAGTACCTCGCTATCCAGTGTGCCAGTGACTAGTACCTCGGTGTCCAGTGTCTCGGTGACTAGTACCTCGCTATCCAGTGTGCCAGTGACTAGTACCTCGGTGTCCAGTGTCTCGGTGACTAGTACCTCGCTATCCAGTGTGCCAGTGACTAGTACCTCGGTGTCCAGTGTCTCGGTGACTAGTACCTCGCTATCCAGTGTGCCAGTGACTAGTACCTCGGTGTCCAGTGTCTCGGTGACTAGTACCTCGCTATCCAGTGTGCCAGTGACTAGTACCTCGGTGTCCAGTGTCTCGGTGACTAGTACCTCGCTATCCAGTGTGCCAGTGACTAGTACCTCGGTGTCCAGTGTCTCGGTGACTAGTACCTCGCTATCCAGTGTGCCAGTGACTAGTACCTCGGTGTCCAGTGTCTCGGTGACTAGTACCTCGCTATCCAGTGTGCCAGTGACTAGTACCTCGGTGTCCAGTGTCTCGGTGACTAGTACCTCGCTATCCAGTGTGCCAGTGACTAGTACCTCGGTGTCCAGTGTCTCGGTGACTAGTACCTCGCTATCCAGTGTGCCAGTGACTAGTACCTCGGTGTCCAGTGTCTCGGTGACTAGTACCTCGCTATCCAGTGTGCCAGTGACTAGTACCTCGGTGTCCAGTGTCTCGGTGACTAGTACCTCGCTATCCAGTGTGCCAGTGACTAGTACCTCGGTGTCCAGTGTCTCGGTGACTAGTACCTCGCTATCCAGTGTGCCAGTGACTAGTACCTCGGTGTCCAGTGTCTCGGTGACTAGTACCTCGCTATCCAGTGTGCCAGTGACTAGTACCTCGGTGTCCAGTGTCTCGGTGACTAGTACCTCGCTATCCAGTGTGCCAGTGACTAGTACCTCGGTGTCCAGTGTCTCGGTGACTAGTACCTCGCTATCCAGTGTGCCAGTGACTAGTACCTCGGTGTCCAGTGTCTCGGTGACTAGTACCTCGCTATCCAGTGTGCCAGTGACTAGTACCTCGGTGTCCAGTGTCTCGGTGACTAGTACCTCGCTATCCAGTGTGCCAGTGACTAGTACCTCGGTGTCCAGTGTCTCGGTGACTAGTACCTCGCTATCCAGTGTGCCAGTGACTAGTACCTCGGTGTCCAGTGTCTCGGTGACTAGTACCTCGCTATCCAGTGTGCCAGTGACTAGTACCTCGGTGTCCAGTGTCTCGGTGACTAGTACCTCGCTATCCAGTGTGCCAGTGACTAGTACCTCGGTGTCCAGTGTCTCGGTGACTAGTACCTCGCTATCCAGTGTGCCAGTGACTAGTACCTCGGTGTCCAGTGTCTCGGTGACTAGTACCTCGCTATCCAGTGTGCCAGTGACTAGTACCTCGGTGTCCAGTGTCTCGGTGACTAGTACCTCGCTATCCAGTGTGCCAGTGACTAGTACCTCGGTGTCCAGTGTCTCGGTGACTAGTACCTCGCTATCCAGTGTGCCAGTGACTAGTACCTCGGTGTCCAGTGTCTCGGTGACTAGTACCTCGCTATCCAGTGTGCCAGTGACTAGTACCTCGGTGTCCAGTGTCTCGGTGACTAGTACCTCGCTATCCAGTGTGCCAGTGACTAGTACCTCGGTGTCCAGTGTCTCGGTGACTAGTACCTCGCTATCCAGTGTGCCAGTGACTAGTACCTCGGTGTCCAGTGTCTCGGTGACTAGTACCTCGCTATCCAGTGTGCCAGTGACTAGTACCTCGGTGTCCAGTGTCTCGGTGACTAGTACCTCGCTATCCAGTGTGCCAGTGACTAGTACCTCGGTGTCCAGTGTCTCGGTGACTAGTACCTCGCTATCCAGTGTGCCAGTGACTAGTACCTCGGTGTCCAGTGTCTCGGTGACTAGTACCTCGCTATCCAGTGTGCCAGTGACTAGTACCTCGGTGTCCAGTGTCTCGGTGACTAGTACCTCGCTATCCAGTGTGCCAGTGACTAGTACCTCGGTGTCCAGTGTCTCGGTGACTAGTACCTCGCTATCCAGTGTGCCAGTGACTAGTACCTCGGTGTCCAGTGTCTCGGTGACTAGTACCTCGCTATCCAGTGTGCCAGTGACTAGTACCTCGGTGTCCAGTGTCTCGGTGACTAGTACCTCGCTATCCAGTGTGCCAGTGACTAGTACCTCGGTGTCCAGTGTCTCGGTGACTAGTACCTCGCTATCCAGTGTGCCAGTGACTAGTACCTCGGTGTCCAGTGTCTCGGTGACTAGTACCTCGCTATCCAGTGTGCCAGTGACTAGTACCTCGGTGTCCAGTGTCTCGGTGACTAGTACCTCGGCATCCAGTGTCTCGGTGACTAGTACCTCGGTATCCAGTGTCTCGGTGACTAGTACCTCGATGAACAGGTTAATGCCGCGCAGCGCCCGGCGCACGTGGTTCTGTTTAGCGGTCAGACGGAGATGGAAGGATTTCAGTATGAAGCCGGACGAGGAGCCTCTCCGTTCTCTCACCGCGGGACCAGACGGGACGCAGGCCGCCAAATTCCACACAAGAGAACGCATTCCAGCCACACCAAATCAGAACCATCTTCCCGGGTCTGAGCCCCCGGCAAGGGGGGGGGGAACAGCAGGTGGTCACATGACAGAAGAGGACCTGTCACTCTGCTCTGCACCAGTGACAGGGGGGGGCGGCACCCACATGAACCAATCAGCAATCATCCACCATTGTCCCCTAATGAGGGGTGAACTCCTATTGGTCCGCGCATGTTGTACTCCTCCCTCTGTGTGGCCCCGATTTATCCCACAGAAATTGAAGACGGGGCCCATGAGGTCAAACCTCCACCTCCGTCCATTCCAGCTCATCATAGCCCTCCGAGCAGAACCCCGGGACCACCTCCCACCACCGCCGACCCCGGGACCACCTCCCACCGCTGACCACCTCCCACTGCTGACCCCATGAC
>NW_017309926.1:27019-27307 GCF_000935625.1 Nanorana parkeri
AACCCCAGGCCTACCTCCCACTGCTGACCCCGGGGACCACCTCCCACCGCCGAGGACCAAGTCCCAGTCACTTTGCGGTGGAGATCTTCTCATTCGTTCTCTGCGTCGCTGTGACATCCGCCTGTTTCCTCGCCATCACATGACCCGCTTCCTCGCCGGAGACATAAAACGCTGAGATCCATTAGCTGGGGGGCGTGTAATCGGGCCTCTCCGCTAATTTGGCGCCGGCACCCGGGGTGTGGGAACGATGGGTTTTATGTTTCTCGAATGTCGGTCACGTAGCGAGCG
>NW_017309926.1:27365-29012 GCF_000935625.1 Nanorana parkeri
TCCGGGGGGGGGGAGGGGGCCCTCACTGGAGACTGGGCCATGTAAAGATTGCAGGGATTTGTTACAACTGTCACTCCAGCTCTGAGCCGAGTGTTTCAGACAGATGTGCAGATTGTGAACCCCCAGATCTGATCACACAGCTCCGCCCCCTCCCCCTTTACAAGATGGGCCCCAAGAACTGACCCCCCCGGAGGAGGCATCCCGAGGACCATATGGGGCGGATTGCTTTCTCTCCCTGGGGTCGGGGGTCACCTCGTTGGTCTCTTCCCTCCGCGGACTTCTGGTGTCGGGATTATGGGGACTCTCAGGGGAACCCCAAAACTGACAGTTCACTTCAATCACCCGACTGCTTCTGACTCCAATGCTCCCTGATCTCTGCACACCTGCTGTGGATATTTGGGGGGGGAGGGGCTCCAGCTCTGCCTGCTGCTTTCTGTACCTGTAACAGGAGGAGTGAGACAGAGCGTTGTCACCCTATATCAGGAAGTGTCTCAACAAGGACAGAGCGTTGTCACCCTATAACAGGAAGCAGGAAGTGCCTCAAGAAGGACAGAGCGTTGTCACCCTATAACAGGAAGTGTCTGAACAAGGACAGAGCGTTGTCACACTATAACAGGAAGTGCCTCAACAAGGGCAGAGCGTTGTCACCCTATAACAGGAAGTGTCTCAACAAGGGCAGAGCGTTGTCACCCTATAACAGGAAGCAGGAAGTGCCTCAAGAAGGACAGAGCGTTGTCACCCTATAACAGGAAGTGTCTGAACAAGGACAGAGCGTTGTCACCCTATAACAGGAAGTGCCTCAACAAGGGCAGAGCGTTGTCACCCCAGTACTGTACGGGTTAGGTTCCGGTAGAGGGATAAGCTGTAATACTTTTCTTCTTCTTGGCTCCCCGGGCAGCCGGCGCTCTCCTCTTCTCTCTGACGCTGTGGGCGGTCCCTCGCATTGTATACGATGATGTCAGAGTGTGATGTCATCACATACAATGTAGCGGATGGTTTGTGAGGAAAGTGTTACAAAGTATCACTCTCAGCATTTAACTCTTAGGGTGTCGGGCGGGGGAGGGGGGGTGATCTCTCGGCTTTAGCTGACCGGTGTCACGTCTTCCTTCGGGGGATCATTTGTGTCAGGGCTGAGCGGCGGTGACACGCGTCCGTCTGTCCTCGGATTTTGGTACTATGGTTGGCGGGTCCTCCTCTCACAATGGACACGGCGGCGGCGGATGGCGCGATAGCGTCGGGGCTCTGAAAGGGAGAAATGTTTCATTTCCTGCGCTGGGCGCACGAGGCGGCCGGGAGATGGCAGATAGCCGACGCTTCCATTCATAACTATTTGTTCATTTCCTGACAACAAATAAAATAAAAAAATAAAACGCTCTCCCGGCGGCGGCCATGGCCCCGACGCGAAGCACTTGTGATTCATAAAGAAGGACAGAGCGTTGTCACCCTATATCAGGAAGTGTCTCAACAAGGACAGAGCGTTGTCACACTATAACAGGAAGTGCCTCAACAAGGGCAGAGCGTTGTCACCCTATAACAGGAAGTGTCTCAACAAGGGCAGAGCGTTGTCACCCTATAACAGGAAGCAGGAAGTGCCTCAAGAAGGACAGAGCGTTGTCACCCTATAACAGGAAGTGTCTGAACAAGGAC
>NW_017309926.1:33141-34399 GCF_000935625.1 Nanorana parkeri
CAGAGCGTTGTCACCCTATATCAGGAAGTGTCTCAACAAGGACAGAGCGTTGTCACCCTATAACAGGAAGCAGGAAGTGCCTCAAGAAGGACAGAGCGTTGTCACCCTATAACAGGAAGTGTCTGAACAAGGACAGAGCGTTGTCACCCTATAACAGGAAGTGCCTCAACAAGGGCAGAGCGTTGTCACCCCAGTACTGTACGGGTTAGGTTCCGGTAGAGGGATAAGCTGTAATACTTTTCTTCTTCTTGGCTCCCCGGGCAGCCGGCGCTCTCCTCTTCTCTCTGACGCTGTGGGCGGTCCCTCGCATTGTATACGATGATGTCAGAGTGTGATGTCATCACATACAATGTAGCGGATGGTTTGTGAGGAAAGTGTTACAAAGTATCACTCTCAGCATTTAACTCTTAGGGTGTCGGGCGGGGGAGGGGGGGTGATCTCTCGGCTTTAGCTGACCGGTGTCACGTCTTCCTTCGGGGGATCATTTGTGTCAGGGCTGAGCGGCGGTGACACGCGTCCGTCTGTCCTCGGATTTTGGTACTATGGTTGGCGGGTCCTCCTCTCACAATGGACACGGCGGCGGCGGATGGCGCGATAGCGTCGGGGCTCTGAAAGGGAGAAATGTTTCATTTCCTGCGCTGGGCGCACGAGGCGGCCGGGAGATGGCAGATAGCCGACGCTTCCATTCATAACTATTTGTTCATTTCCTGACAACAAATAAAATAAAAAAATAAAACGCTCTCCCGGCGGCGGCCATGGCCCCGACGCGAAGCACTTGTGATTCATGTGATCTCCACGGGCGCAATGATAATCGCGGAATCAGTTATTAAAGGTGCGTGAGGCGCCCTCCCCCGACTTTTGTGTCACGTCTCCCCCGACGGGTCGGATTTGCATTTTAATGGAAGCGCTTCGCAGAGTGCCGCAGCGCCACAAGTGGGATCATTAAACGGGGAGAGAGCGCGCGCGGGATTAATGCCGATAGTAAAAGGGAGATAATATAATAACAGGCGCTTCATTTCCATTTGGATTAAGCCGGGAGCGCAGAACCCGCCTGCTCCCCGCTGATAATTTGTAAGCAAGATGCGTCCGCGCGCAGAGAGGATGAGATTCAATTTACGGGTTTAAGTGTCATGGCGGCGAGTCAATTACCGCCGTCCTTTCAGCCTTTCAATTCCTTTTCTAAATAAAAATAAATAGGATATTGAGCCGCTTTCCGCTCCTTCCGCCAAGAATCACACCCCAAAAAAAAAGAAGGTTA
>NW_017309926.1:34439-39148 GCF_000935625.1 Nanorana parkeri
AGTCTCTTTCTGTTTTTATTTGCTAAGCAAACAAGAAATGATCCCGGATTGTGTACGGAACGCGGCTCATGTAAGCGGAGGGGCGGCGGGAATCCGGGGGATAATGATACACGGCGCGCTCTCACTGTACATGTGCTATGAGATGTGTATATATTCCCTCGCCCCACTCAGCAGCCAATCAGAAAGCAGCTTTCATCGCGCAGTGCGGGCAGCGAAAGAAACAAGACAGACTTCTAATTGGTCCCCCGAACCACCCCTATCGCTTCCCTCCCACCCCTTGTCAGTTATTTCTCACATATTGAACAATTTGCAGCTTTCACATTCCTGATCACAACATAAAGGAGAACCCCTGGGAGGGGAGGGGTAAAACCTCCAGGAACCCCCCCAATCACAGTTCCTGCCTCTTCAGGGTGACACCGTATCTCTGTGATTAGTATCTCGGGATTGCTGGGACTCCATCTAAACACGTTCATGTTATGACATAGTGACACTGGATTTGTACCTCTGCTAGGTGTTGATGATGTCACCCCAAAGAACAGATCCTCCAATCACAAGTCCTCCTGCAAGACTCCAGGATCTGCGCAGAACTGCACCTCCCCGCGCTGCAACCGATGTTACACGCAGATGTCTATGAAGCCTCCACTGGGGGGAGGGGGGGGGGTAATACTATAACAACAGACATGCGCACCGGCCAAAATAATTATTTTGTTTCGTTTTTCGGGATTCGGGTCCGAAAGTCCATTTGTTTCGGGATGCAGATTCGGATTCAGATGATATTAGTTAGCGGTAACGTAGTTTCGTTTCCGTTTCGTTGCAGCAGAGACATTAAAGATTTTTTTAAAAAACAAAAATTCCGTACAGGCTACCGATTTCGTTTTCACTCGTCATTTCTGTTATTCGAAAATTCGTCAGATAAACAAATTTTTCCCGAAACGAATCGCACATGTCTATATAACACTGGGACCATAACATGGAGTATCCTCAGCAGACAGTGACACAAGAGAGATACAAAGTAACATTGTTTATGAACATTGATCAGAGGGAGATAGAGAGATACAAAGTAGAATTGTATATAAACATTGATCAGAGGGGAGATAGAGAGATACAAAGTAACATTGTATATAAACATTGATCAGAGGGGAGATAGAGAGATACAAAGTAACATTGTATATAAACATTGATCAGAGGGGAGATAGAGAGATACAAAGTAACATTGTATATAAACATTGATCAGAGGGGAGATAGAGAGATACAAAGTAACATTGTATATAAACATTGATCAGAGGGGAGATAGAGAGATACAAAGTAACATTGTATATAAACATTGATCAGAGGGGAGATAGAGAGATACAAAGTAACATTGTATATAAACATTGATCAGAGGGGAGATAGAGAGATACAAAGTAACATTGTATATAAACATTGATCAGAGGGGAGATAGAGAGATACAAAGTAACATTGTATATAAACATTGATCAGAGGGGAGATAGAGAGATACAAAGTAACATTGTATATAAACATTGATCAGAGGGGAGATAGAGAGATACAAAGTAACATTGTATATAAACATTGATCAGAGGGGAGATAGAGAGATACAAAGTAACATTGTATATAAACATTGATCAGAGGGGAGATAGAGAGATACAAAGTAACATTGTATATAAACATTGATCAGAGGGGAGATAGAGAGATACAAAGTAACATTGTATATAAACATTGATCAGAGGGGAGATAGAGAGATACAAAGTAACATTGTATATAAACATTGATCAGAGGGGAGATAGAGAGATACAAAGTAACATTGTATATAAACATTGATCAGAGGGGAGATAGAGAGATACAAAGTAACATTGTATATAAACATTGATCAGAGGGGAGATAGAGAGATACAAAGTAACATTGTATATAAACATTGATCAGAGGGGAGATAGAGAGATACAAAGTAACATTGTATATAAACATTGATCAGAGGGGAGATAGAGAGATACAAAGTAACATTGTATATAAACATTGATCAGAGGGGAGATAGAGAGATACAAAGTAACATTGTATATAAACATTGATCAGAGGGGAGATAGAGAGATACAAAGTAACATTGTATATAAACATTGATCAGAGGGGAGATAGAGAGATACAAAGTAACATTGTATATAAACATTGATCAGAGGGGAGATAGAGAGATACAAAGTAACATTGTATATAAACATTGATCAGAGGGGAGATAGAGAGATACAAAGTAACATTGTATATAAACATTGATCAGAGGGGAGATAGAGAGATACAAAGTAACATTGTATATAAACATTGATCAGAGGGGAGATAGAGAGATACAAAGTAACATTGTATATAAACATTGATCAGAGGGGAGATAGAGAGATACAAAGTAACATTGTATATAAACATTGATCAGAGGGGAGATAGAGAGATACAAAGTAACATTGTATATAAACATTGATCAGAGGGGAGATAGAGAGATACAAAGTAACATTGTATATAAACATTGATCAGAGGGGAGATAGAGAGATACAAAGTAACATTGTATATAAACATTGATCAGAGGGGAGATAGAGAGATACAAAGTAACATTGTATATAAACATTGATCAGAGGGGAGATAGAGAGATACAAAGTAACATTGTATATAAACATTGATCAGAGGGGAGATAGAGAGATACAAAGTAACATTGTATATAAACATTGATCAGAGGGGAGATAGAGAGATACAAAGTAACATTGTATATAAACATTGATCAGAGGGGAGATAGAGAGATACAAAGTAACATTGTATATAAACATTGATCAGAGGGGAGATAGAGAGATACAAAGTAACATTGTATATAAACATTGATCAGAGGGGAGATAGAGAGATACAAAGTAACATTGTATATAAACATTGATCAGAGGGGAGATAGAGAGATACAAAGTAACATTGTATATAAACATTGATCAGAGGGGAGATAGAGAGATACAAAGTAACATTGTATATAAACATTGATCAGAGGGGAGATAGAGAGATACAAAGTAACATTGTATATAAACATTGATCAGAGGGGAGATAGAGAGATACAAAGTAACATTGTATATAAACATTGATCAGAGGGGAGATAGAGAGATACAAAGTAACATTGTATATAAACATTGATCAGAGGGGAGATAGAGAGATACAAAGTAACATTGTATATAAACATTGATCAGAGGGGAGATAGAGAGATACAAAGTAACATTGTATATAAACATTGATCAGAGGGGAGATAGAGAGATACAAAGTAACATTGTATATAAACATTGATCAGAGGGGAGATAGAGAGATACAAAGTAACATTGTATATAAACATTGATCAGAGGGGAGATAGAGAGATACAAAGTAACATTGTATATAAACATTGATCAGAGGGGAGATAGAGAGATACAAAGTAACATTGTATATAAACATTGATCAGAGGGGAGATAGAGAGATACAAAGTAACATTGTATATAAACATTGATCAGAGGGGAGATAGAGAGATACAAAGTAACATTGTATATAAACATTGATCAGAGGGGAGATAGAGAGATACAAAGTAACATTGTATATAAACATTGATCAGAGGGGAGATAGAGAGATACAAAGTAACATTGTATATAAACATTGATCAGAGGGGAGATAGAGAGATACAAAGTAACATTGTATATAAACATTGATCAGAGGGGAGATAGAGAGATACAAAGTAACATTGTATATAAACATTGATCAGAGGGGAGATAGAGAGATACAAAGTAACATTGTATATAAACATTGATCAGAGGGGAGATAGAGAGATACAAAGTAACATTGTATATAAACATTGATCAGAGGGGAGATAGAGAGATACAAAGTAACATTGTATATAAACATTGATCAGAGGGGAGATAGAGAGATACAAAGTAACATTGTATATAAACATTGATCAGAGGGGAGATAGAGAGATACAAAGTAACATTGTATATAAACATTGATCAGAGGGGAGATAGAGAGATACAAAGTAACATTGTATATAAACATTGATCAGAGGGGAGATAGAGAGATACAAAGTAACATTGTATATAAACATTGATCAGAGGGGAGATAGAGAGATACAAAGTAACATTGTATATAAACATTGATCAGAGGGGAGATAGAGAGATACAAAGTAACATTGTTTATAAACATTGATCAGAGGGAGAGATAGAGAGATACAAAGTAACATTGTTTTTGTTTCTTTTCTGTGTCATTCTCCTGCAGATCGGAATGATGATTTCACATCTGGTGAAAACATCAATTAAAACAATTTGAGAAATTACAAAACGTGTTCTTCACAGCCGTTCAGGAGCCGGGAGCGAGCGGCGCTGGAACAGGTAAGTAATTAGGTATTTGCCTCATTTTTTATTTTCATTTAACCATATGGAACATTTCTCGTATATATGCCAAAAGATTTTATTATTTTTCTGATTCTTTTATTTCCATTATTTTCCTAACAATTGATATTTAAACTTTTTATTTATTGTTTTTTTTTTGCGTCACATTAAAATGTTGCAAACGTAGAAACGATGTCTTCATTTCCTTTGTAAATACCTTTTTATTAATGTTTTGTATTATTCGAATTATCACGTGATGTCATTTTATAATTTTTAATTACAATAAGGATATTTAAAATATAGAAAAAAGTTAAATCATTAATAAAGAATTAAAATCCTTCTTCTCAGACAATCTCA
>NW_017309927.1:0-2767 GCF_000935625.1 Nanorana parkeri
CCCTGCTGCCACTCACATGGGTGCCGGAACCGGAAGTCGACCCCACCATTTTATGCAATGCTTTACATAGACCAGAACAGTGCACTCTATATGCTATCATGTTCATTGTCTGATTGTAAGTTGTCCTTAATTATATTAAGTTCTTCTTTCAGCTAGGGTTATACTTTCTATGTAAAAATACAAATGCAGAAAATGTGAGGTCCCTTAAAGAGGGATGTTAAAACAGGTTTTGGAATGGAAAGGGTTAACCCACCAGCTCGGAGTGGTTTAAAGAGCACAGGAACCTCCCCAATACGGGTCAAACTGCAGCCACCACTGAGTACCTGAGGGCTATAGAGGACTTTGCAGAGGGATCCCTTTTGGTGGGTGGGGACTTTAAATTAATCTGGCTCTAGACCCCAGCCTGGACTCGTCCACTGGTCGATCCGCTGTGTCTTTCCCCAAACTCCGCAGGATTAAACAGCGCCTGACCCACCTTCACCTACTGGATGTCTGGCGGGTACTTCACCCATGGGAACGAAACTATAGCCACTATTCTACACCCCACCACTCCAATAGCAAGTTGGACTATTTTTTCATTTCACACCACTTGCTTGACTGGAACCCAGAGAGTGACATTGCCCCCATGATATGGTCAGACCATACGTCTGTCACGCTTTCCCTACATGTAGCCCAGGCCCTGGCCCGAGCGTGGAACTGGCGACTTAATGAGTCCCTACTAAATGATCTGCAATGTTCCTCTGCTATCTTGGCTGAGATCACCCATTTTCTAGAGGCACATGCCTCAGATCCTACTCCACTTCCCCTTCAGTGGGAAGCGCTGCAAGTGGTCCTGCGGGGGCATTACATCCAACAGGGCACTAGACTAAAGAAGGAGCGCTCCCGTCTCATTAGGTAGGCTCTCCAAACCCTGTCAGCCTTGGAGACTCAACACAAACATTCGCCCTCGCAGGACCTCTTGCTGTGTACGTCTCAGGCCAGGCAACATCTCCTTGATCTGTCCGCTCGCAGATATGCAGACAAACTGGCCCTTAGGGCGTATGTCACCAGGGACAAGTGTGGAAAGGCCCTGGCTAGGACCCTACACCCCAGATCTACCTTCACATATATCCTACACATACATGCCGCGTCCGGTATTCTAGTGAGTTCACCCTCAGATATCCAACTCGCCTTCACGGACTTCTATAATTCCCTATACAACCTATCGGAACAGAGCACATCTACCCCGGACCGGGCCGCAGTAATGTCGGCCTATGTCCAACGCACGGCCCTCATGACCCTGGAGGACTCTGATGCTGAGGAGACGCCCTTTACTATGACGGAACTGCTCTCAGTCCTCCAGTCCGCACCCACGGGTAAGAGTCCAGGACAGGATTGGTCCTCCTTCCCGACTCAGGCGTTGGAGGCCCATATCTCGTTGATTCCTAAACCAGATAAGGATCATACCATCTGCACTAATTACAGGCCGATATCACTCCTTAATGTGGATGTGAAACTATTCGCCAAACTTATTGCCAACCGACTAACACCACTACTCCCAGACGTAATCCACAGGGATCAAGTGGGGTTCGTCCAGGGGAGGGAGGCCCGAGATAACACCATTCGGACGCTCCTGTTGATGCATTATGCCCAATCTCCGGGGACACCACTCTGCTTCTTATCCGTGGATGCGGACAAGGCGTCTGACCGTCTTGACTGGGACTTCCTCCGCCTATCTCTGCTTCAGCTGGGGATTCGACCCGCCATGTTGAGGAACATAATGGCCCTGTACTCTTGCCCATCAGCTAAAATTCGGGTGATCGGGGCGCTCTCCCCGAGCTTCAAGATTTCCAACGGCACTAGGCAGGGATGTCCATTATCCCCCCTACTCTATATCCTCACCATGGAGCACCTGACGGTAGCACTTAGGCAGAACTGTGCTTTCCAGGGCTTGAGGGTGGGGACCCACCAGCATAAACTAGCGTTATTCGCGGACGACCTGTTGCTCTTCGTGACTCATCCCCATATAGCCATGCCCACGATGCTGAGTGAATTCCAGCACTTTAGCTCCCTGAGTAACTTCCGGGTCAACCTCCCTAAATCAGAAATCCTCAATGTATCCCTGAGGGAAGCGGACCTACACCTCCCGACTACCAACTACCCCTACAGGTCGACCTGTACTCTGCCAACTTTCGTCCCCTACTGGAGAGAGTGACACAAGATCTTGCCACATACGACCGCAAGCTGGGCCGCATTAACACTCTAAAAATGGACATAGTTGTCAGGTTTCTTTATCTGTTCCAGACGTTGCCCATAAGTCTGCCAACTTCCTACCTGAAGTAGGTCCAACGGATTTTTGCAAACTTTGTGTGGGGCTCCACAAGGTCACATCTTGGGTACAAATCGCTTGCTCCCCGAAGCGCAGGGGAGGGGCACCGGACATCTTCCTCTACCACGCCTCGGCCGTCCCGATTCGGATAGTTGACTGGTTCCACAGGGCGGGGGAGAAACAGTGGGTCCAACTGGAGGGATCTCTGGTGACAGGGGATTTGGTGGCGCTACCCTGGGTCCCGATTGGTTCCAGACCGACTGCTGCCTCCCTCCCCCAATTGACAGTTCACACTCTAAAGACCTGGGACCATTACGTCACTCGCTTGGCCATATCAGCCCCAGTAGGCCCGATGACCCCTCTGTTCTGGAATCCGGCCTTTCTTCCTGCCCTGATGGGACCTTCTTTTGGTAGGTGGACAAGGGCCTCCCAAGGCAGAGTAATCTTGGCGCTCCACGA
>NW_017309927.1:17431-22287 GCF_000935625.1 Nanorana parkeri
GTAGATGCCAACACCGACTGCCTGCCCAAACCGGACCGTCTGCTCTTGGGAATAGACCCCGAGATCCACTTCCTGTCCTCCAACGTGGACATTGTTGAGTTAAAGTCTCCTCCGATCAAATGGTGAGATGGCTCAAACTTAGTGATCCAGCCAGCAAGGGATTGGAAATCCGCTAGGGTGGGTGAGTTGGGAAAGTAAACATTTGTTACAGTAAAGAGCGTGTGTTCACATTTCAAGGTCACAGACAGTAATCGCCGTTCGGTATCTCTGTCCACCCCCAACACTGAATAGGCAAGGTTTCTACGAAGTAATATTAGGACGCCAGCTGTGCGGCCCTGGGATGGCGAGCAGAACACTTCCCCCACCCATAAGCGTTTCATCCGAAAGATATCCTCGTCCCTGAGATGCGTTTCCTGCAGTAGGGCCACATCCGCCCGCAGTCGTTTCAAGTGGCGTAATACCTTGGTCCGTTTCTGGGGGGAGCGGAGACCCTTAACATTCCATGAGATTATTTTCATGAATGTCTACAAGATGGGTCAGGCTCATTAATGCAAGGGTCTAGATGGTGTGGGTAGTGCGTCGCAAGGACGATAATGAGAGGGTCTCCCCAGAAGCTCGACCAAGCCACCGCAGGGAGGCATGACAGAGAGTAGGCAATGGGTCATCTAAAGTGACACAGCGAGACATATACCATCAGTAGGTGAGACATTATTTTGATCATAGTGCAACTAAAACACGAAAAAACATAAACAGTGCATGAAAACCATACAACCTGTACAATAGAAGAAAAATAAAACATATACTTTACTGACTTCGCCATTTCCCTATGGACGCAAAACGGGATATGCGCTTCAGATCCCATTACATGACATCCTGGACAATATCTGAAAAACAATAAACTAAAAAGGTATTCGTTACCCATCCCTGTTCTGTAACTACTATGGGCAAAACTAATGACAGTCAGTGTAACTCAGCAGAGGGTCCACACATTTTACCCTCAACGCTTCCGGTATTTGCGAGGGGTACCCGTCACCCGCTTTGGTATCTTGGTGAGCTTGTGTGGCGAGCGTTGAGGCAAGAGAGATTTGGAGGGAGACCCAGTAGTTATGGTATCCAGCTGATTAAGAAATAGCAGTGCTTCTTGCGGATCCCTAAATGAATAGTTGCGACCTTCAGCCGTGGTGAGATGCAGGACGGCCGGATAGGCCAATGTGAATTTGATCCGCTGGCGATACAAGCTGGAGCATACCTCACTGAAAGCTTTCCTCTGTTTCGCCACTTCCGCCGAATAATCCGTGAATATCAGGACTTTATTCCCATCAACTTGAAGAGATCTAGCAGCTCTATATTTTTGTAGGATTTGGAGCATGTCGGCATAGTTAAGATACCGGACGATAACCGGTGTAGGTGTCTTAGCGTTTTCTCTAGGCGGCCCCAGGCGGTGAGCCCTTTCAGCTGTACATGCTGCAGAGACCCCTAGCAACGCCGGAATAGTGGATGAGCACATTGTGAGCAGTTCGTTCGGCTTGTATGACTCAGGGAGACCCACTAACCTCAGGTTGTTGCGACGAGAGCGATTCTCAAGGTCTTCCATCTTGTCTTGCATCGCCCTTGAGGTAGTGTCACATGATGAGCTTTGCTTGAGCTTCCAGCAAGTCGTCCTCCAGCGAGGAAATGCGGTGTTCCGCCTCTTTAAGTGCACGTGCCTGTGCTGACAGATCTTTCCTGATCTGGCCCACACTGTGTTGAATGGCTGCCTCTACCGCCTCAGTGATGGTCGGCCTCAGCAGTTTGGCCACCGCAGCTGCGATCCGAGCATGTGTGCTGTCATCATCCAGGCCCTGCACCTCAGAGGCCGGAGACACGCTGCGTTGTGGGGAGATGTCCGTGGCCGCCGCCATCTTAGATGCACATGACTCCCGAGTAAGCGCCCGAGATCGATTCAGTGATCGGGATCTCGATCTGGAACGTGCCGACGCCAGGAATCGGTCCATCCCCGAGTACCGGACGTTCTGCGGGCTCAGCAGAGAAGCGTTCACGGGGTAGGTAGCTGGTTTTTTATGTGAACAGGATGCCGTAACGGGAGCGCCGTCTCCCTGCTGCCACTCACATGGGTGCCGGAACCGGAAGTCGACCCCACCATTTTATGCAATGCTTTACATAGACCAGAACAGTGCACTCTATATGCTATCATGTTCATTGTCTGATTGTAAGTTGTCCTTAATTATATTAAGTTCTTCTTTCAGCTAGGGTTATACTTTCTATGTAAAAATTCAAATGCAGAAAATGTGAGGTCCCTTAAAGAGGGATGTTAAAACAGGTTTTGGAATGGAAAGGGTTAACCCACCAGCCCGGAGTGGTTTAAAGAGCACAGGAACCTCCCCAATACGGGTCAAACTGCAGCCACCACTGAGTACCTGAGGGCTATAGAGGACTTTGCAGAGGGATCCCTTTTGGTGGGTGGGGACTTTAATCTGGCTCTAGAACCCAGCCTGGACTCGTCCACTGGTCGATCCGCTGTGTCTTTCCCCAAACTCCGCAGGATTAAACAGCGCCTGACCCACCTTCACCTACTGGATGTCTGGCGGGTACTTCACCCATGGGAACGAAACTATAGCCACTATTCTACACCCCACCACTCCAATAGCAAGTTGGACTATTTTTTCATTTCACACCACTTGCTTGACTGGAACCCAGAGAGTGACATTGCCCCCATGATATGGTCAGACCATACGTCTGTCACGCTTTCCCTACATGTAGCCCAGGCCCTGGCCCGAGCGTGGAACTGGCGACTTAATGAGTCCCTACTAAATGATCTGCAATGTTCCTCTGCTATCTTGGCTGAGATCACCCATTTTCTAGAGGCACATGCCTCAGATCCTACTCCACTTCCCCTTCAGTGGGAAGCGCTGCAAGTGGTCCTGCGGGGGCATTACATCCAACAGGGCACTAGACTAAAGAAGGAGCGCTCCCGTCTCATTAGGTAGGCTCTCCAAACCCTGTCAGCCTTGGAGACTCAACACAAACATTCGCCCTCGCAGGACCTCTTGCTGTGTACGTCTCAGGCCAGGCAACATCTCCTTGATCTGTCCGCTCGCAGATATGCAGACAAACTGGCCCTTAGGGCGTATGTCACCAGGGACAAGTGTGGAAAGGCCCTGGCTAGGACCCTACACCCCAGATCTACCTTCACATATATCCTACACATACATGCCGCGTCCGGTATTCTAGTGAGTTCACCCTCAGATATCCAACTCGCCTTCACGGACTTCTATAATTCCCTATACAACCTATCGGAACAGAGCACATCTACCCCGGACCGGGCCGCAGTAATGTCGGCCTATGTCCAACGCACGGCCCTCATGACCCTGGAGGACTCTGATGCTGAGGAGACGCCCTTTACTATGACGGAACTGCTCTCAGTCCTCCAGTCCGCACCCACGGGTAAGAGTCCAGGACAGGATTGGTCCTCCTTCCCGACTCAGGCGTTGGAGGCCCATATCTCGTTGATTCCTAAACCAGATAAGGATCATACCATCTGCACTAATTACAGGCCGATATCACTCCTTAATGTGGATGTGAAACTATTCGCCAAACTTATTGCCAACCGACTAACACCACTACTCCCAGACGTAATCCACAGGGATCAAGTGGGGTTCGTCCAGGGGAGGGAGGCCCGAGATAACACCATTCGGACGCTCCTGTTGATGCATTATGCCCAATCTCCGGGGACACCACTCTGCTTCTTATCCGTGGATGCGGACAAGGCGTCTGACCGTCTTGACTGGGACTTCCTCCGCCTATCTCTGCTTCAGCTGGGGATTCGACCCGCCATGTTGAGGAACATAATGGCCCTGTACTCTTGCCCATCAGCTAAAATTCGGGTGATCGGGGCGCTCTCCCCGAGCTTCAAGATTTCCAACGGCACTAGGCAGGGATGTCCATTATCCCCCCTACTCTATATCCTCACCATGGAGCACCTGACGGTAGCACTTAGGCAGAACTGTGCTTTCCAGGGCTTGAGGGTGGGGACCCACCAGCATAAACTAGCGTTATTCGCGGACGACCTGTTGCTCTTCGTGACTCATCCCCATATAGCCATGCCCACGATGCTGAGTGAATTCCAGCACTTTAGCTCCCTGAGTAACTTCCGGGTCAACCTCCCTAAATCAGAAATCCTCAATGTATCCCTGAGGGAAGCGGACCTACACCTCCCGACTACCAACTACCCCTACAGGTCGACCTGTACTCTGCCAACTTTCGTCCCCTACTGGAGAGAGTGACACAAGATCTTGCCACATACGACCGCAAGCTGGGCCGCATTAACACTCTAAAAATGGACATAGTTGTCAGGTTTCTTTATCTGTTCCAGACGTTGCCCATAAGTCTGCCAACTTCCTACCTGAAGTAGGTCCAACGGATTTTTGCAAACTTTGTGTGGGGCTCCACAAGGTCACATCTTGGGTACAAATCGCTTGCTCCCCGAAGCGCAGGGGAGGGGCACCGGACATCTTCCTCTACCACGCCTCGGCCGTCCCGATTCGGATAGTTGACTGGTTCCACAGGGCGGGGGAGAAACAGTGGGTCCAACTGGAGGGATCTCTGGTGACAGGGGATTTGGTGGCGCTACCCTGGGTCCCGATTGGTTCCAGACCGACTGCTGCCTCCCTCCCCCAATTGACAGTTCACACTCTAAAGACCTGGGACCATTACGTCACTCGCTTGGCCATATCAGCCCCAGTAGGCCCGATGACCCCTCTGTTCTGGAATCCGGCCTTTCTTCCTGCCCTGATGGGACCTTCTTTTGGTAGGTGGACAAGGGCCTCCCAAGGCAGAGTAATCTTGGCGCTCCACGA
>NW_017309927.1:38168-39047 GCF_000935625.1 Nanorana parkeri
AGCAGAACACTTCCCCCACCCATAAGCGTTTCATCCGAAAGATATCCTCGTCCCTGAGATGCGTTTCCTGCAGTAGGGCCACATCCGCCCGCAGTCGTTTCAAGTGGCGTAATACCTTGGTCCGTTTCTGGGGGGAGCGGAGACCCTTAACATTCCATGAGATTATTTTCATGAATGTCTACAAGATGGGTCAGGCTCATTAATGCAAGGGTCTAGATGGTGTGGGTAGTGCGTCGCAAGGACGATAATGAGAGGGTCTCCCCAGAAGCTCGACCAAGCCACCGCAGGGAGGCATGACAGAGAGTAGGCAATGGGTCATCTAAAGTGACACAGCGAGACATATACCATCAGTAGGTGAGACATTATTTTGATCATAGTGCAACTAAAACACGAAAAAACATAAACAGTGCATGAAAACCATACAACCTGTACAATAGAAGAAAAATAAAACATATACTTTACTGACTTCGCCATTTCCCTATGGACGCAAAACGGGATATGCGCTTCAGATCCCATTACATGACATCCTGGACAATATCTGAAAAACAATAAACTAAAAAGGTATTCGTTACCCATCCCTGTTCTGTAACTACTATGGGCAAAACTAATGACAGTCAGTGTAACTCAGCAGAGGGTCCACACATTTTACCCTCAACGCTTCCGGTATTTGCGAGGGGTACCCGTCACCCGCTTTGGTATCTTGGTGAGCTTGTGTGGCGAGCGTTGAGGCAAGAGAGATTTGGAGGGAGACCCAGTAGTTATGGTATCCAGCTGATTAAGAAATAGCAGTGCTTCTTGCGGATCCCTAAATGAATAGTTGCGACCTTCAGCCGTGGTGAGATGCAGGACGGCCGGATAGGCCAATGTGAATTTGATCCG
>NW_017309928.1:0-220 GCF_000935625.1 Nanorana parkeri
CCCCTCCCCCCGCCTCTGGCGTGTCATACTCATCCTCTCCCTCTCTTTAGCTCAGTGACGCCATCAGTATCATCGGGCGGGAGGACTTCCCACAGAAGTGGCCGGATCTGCTGACCGAGATGATCAATCGCTTCCAGAGCGGCGACTTCCACGTGATCAACGGCGTCCTGCACACCGCGCACTCCCTGTTCAAGAGGAACCGCCCCCTCCTCTAACCCTA
>NW_017309928.1:2757-5827 GCF_000935625.1 Nanorana parkeri
TCAGGGTCACTTGGGGGGTGACTGGGTTTTGGAGCCTGGGTAATGATTAGAATGGCTCCGCCCACTATTGTGTAGGCCAGGGAGGCCGCCTCCGGCTGCAACTACAAGTCCCATGAGGCATTGCAAGTCTCTGACATCCACATGACCCCCAGAGGCAGGATGGGATTTGTAGTTTCACCCCCCGATGGAGGGTTGGGCTCCAGGCCGGCAGCATATGCATTGATAGTCCGGTTCACACGGCAGCTTACACTCGTTGATCCGTTTTGCGGGGAGTAAGGAGAAGCAGCCCGACGGAAGCTGCAGGGTGATCCTAGTCAGAGCCCGCCCCCATGTGTCTGAGCAGCCAATCAGCAGCGTGGTCACATGGCGGGAAGGGGAGTCACATGCTCCATGTATTTCTCTCCTGAGCACAGGGGAAGCCGGGTCATGGCCGCCTCCCCCCGCTGTGTCCTAGTGCCCGGCCTCCTCCCGCTGTGTCCTAGTGCCCGGCCTCCTCCCGCTGTGTCCTAGTGCCCGGCCTCCTCCCGCTGTGTCCTAGTGCCCGGCCTCCTCCCGCTGTGTCCTAGTGCCCGGCCTCCTCCCGCTGTGTCCTAGTGCCCGGCCTCCTCCCGCTGTGTCCTAGTGCCCGGCCTCCTCCCGCTGTGTCCTAGTGCCCGGCCTCCTCCCGCTGTGTCCTAGTGCCCGGCCTCCTCCCGCTGTGTCCTAGTGCCCGGCCTCCTCCCGCTGTGTCCTAGTGCCCGGCCTCCTCCCGCTGTGTCCTAGTGCCCGGCCTCCTCCCGCTGTGTCCTAGTGCCCGGCCTCCTCCCGCTGTGTCCTAGTGCCCGGCCTCCTCCCGCTGTGTCCTAGTGCCCGGCCTCCTCCCGCTGTGTCCTAGTGCCCGGCCTCCTCCCGCTGTGTCCTAGTGCCCGGCCTCCTCCCGCTGTGTCCTAGTGCCCGGCCTCCTCCCGCTGTGTCCTAGTGCCCGGCCTCCTCCCGCTGTGTCCTAGTGCCCGGCCTCCTCCCGCTGTGTCCTAGTGCCCGGCCTCCTCCCGCTGTGTCCTAGTGCCCGGCCTCCTCCCGCTGTGTCCTAGTGCCCGGCCTCCTCCCGCTGTGTCCTAGTGCCCGGCCTCCTCCCGCTGTGTCCTAGTGCCCGGCCTCCTCCCGCTGTGTCCTAGTGCCCGGCCTCCTCCCGCTGTGTCCTAGTGCCCGGCCTCCTCCCGCTGTGTCCTAGTGCCCGGCCTCCTCCCGCTGTGTCCTAGTGCCCGGCCTCCTCCCGCTGTGTCCTAGTGCCCGGCCTCCTCCCGCTGTGTCCTAGTGCCCGGCCTCCTCCCGCTGTGTCCTAGTGCCCGGCCTCCTCCCGCTGTGTCCTAGTGCCCGGCCTCCTCCCGCTGTGTCCTAGTGCCCGGCCTCCTCCCGCTGTGTCCTAGTGCCCGGCCTCCTCCCGCTGTGTCCTAGTGCCCGGCCTCCTCCCGCTGTGTCCTAGTGCCCGGCCTCCTCCCGCTGTGTCCTAGTGCCCGGCCTCCTCCCGCTGTGTCCTAGTGCCCGGCCTCCTCCCGCTGTGTCCTAGTGCCCGGCCTCCTCCCGCTGTGTCCTAGTGCCCGGCCTCCTCCCGCTGTGTCCTAGTGCCCGGCCTCCTCCCGCTGTGTCCTAGTGCCCGGCCTCCTCCCGCTGTGTCCTAGTGCCCGGCCTCCTCCCGCTGTGTCCTAGTGCCCGGCCTCCTCCCGCTGTGTCCTAGTGCCCGGCCTCCTCCCGCTGTGTCCTAGTGCCCGGCCTCCTCCCGCTGTGTCCTAGTGCCCGGCCTCCTCCAAGTGCTCGGCCTCCCCCCTGCTGGGTCCTAGTGCTCGGCCTCCCCCCTGCTGGGTCCTAGTGCTCGGCCTCCCCCCTGCTGGGTCCTAGTGCTCGGCCTCCCCCCTGCTGGGTCCTAATGCCCGGCCTCCCCCCTGCTGGGTCCTAGTGCCCGGGACGGACATTCCAATCTCCGGGCCGTCTGATTGGTTCTCATCTCTTTAGGATCTTCCGGAGTTCTTTGAGGATAACATGGAGACCTGGATGACCAACTTCCACAGCCTGCTGACCCTGGACAACAAGCTGCTGCAGACCGACGTAAGTCCAAGAGCAGCTTCCATCGCAGCCTTCTCACACAGGTGTTGTCTGATAAGAGTCCCTCAGGGCTGCATGATGTCATTATGTATAGAGGACAGCGGACCTCCTGGGGGCCCCAGGGCTGTGAGCAGGGACCCCGGAGGGACTTGTGGGGCAAAGAACTCCCCTGCGAGGAGTGTGAGAGGGACGTGGCTCCCAAGGTGAGCTATCCGGGGCCCCAACCTGGGAAGACCCGGTGAGGTGCAACATCATGAGGGGGGGCGGGGTTACCTGGGCACCCAATGACCCATCTGGATGAACACGGAGCCCCCATACTTGTGGAATTGGGGGGTGCACCTTCATTGCAGGAGGAGGAGGCGGGGACATACGCGTTGTACTTGGGGTGAATGATGTTCTCATTGCAGGACGAGGAGGAGGCGGGGCTTCTGGAGTTACTGAAATCACAGATCTGTGACAACGCCGCTTTGTACGCCCAGAAATACGATGAGGAGTTTCAGCCGTACCTCCCCCGCTTCGTCACCGCCATATGGAACCTCCTGGTGACCACCGGGCAGGAAGTGAAGTATGACTTGGTAAGTCAGTCTATAGGTGGGAGCTGGTGACTGGGAGGGGGCGTGGCTGACGGGGATAAGAACGTGTCATGATGTGCCGGATATTGTGAGAACTAGAGGTCCCCTCCTCCCCCCAGCGTGTGCTCACCCCCGGTCATGTGACCTCTCTCTCTGGCTCCAGACATCGATACCAGGCGGCGCGCGGCTTGCGATCTGGTCCGCGGTCTCTGCAAGTTCTTTGAGGGGCCCGTCACCAACATCTTCTCCTGTTATGTCAACTCCATGCTGCAAGAGTTCGCCAAGAACCCCGCCGCCAACTGGAAGCACAAAGATGCCGCCATCTACCTGGTGACGTCCCTGGCCTCCAAGGCTCAGACCCAGAAGGTGAGGTGTCCCCAACCTCGGGGGGAGCAGGGGCCCTCTGGGTGGGGGCAGGG
>NW_017309928.1:7025-11926 GCF_000935625.1 Nanorana parkeri
GCGGTGATTTTGGCGTTGGGTCGCCATGACTCCTCTTTGTCTCCTCAGCACGGGATCACACAAGCCAATGAGCTTGTCAACCTGACGGAGTTCTTTGTGAGTCACATTCTTCCCGATCTGAAGTCCTCCAATAGTGAGTATGAGCGGCTCCATGATGAGCTCTCCTGAGGCGGCTGCGAGCTGCACGTTGTAATCTCGTCTTTCCTCTGCAGTCAATGAATTCCCCGTCCTGAAGGCGGACGGCATCAAATACATCATGATATTCCGGAACCAGGTGAGCGGCCGTCACATGTCCCTCTATCGGGGTCGCCCCGCAACACGGAGCGCCCCATCCCCGTAACACGGAGCGCCCCATCCCCGTAACACGGAGCGCCCCATCCCCGTAACACGGAGCGCCCCATCCCCGTAACACGGAGCGCCCCATCCCCGTAACACGGAGCGCCCCCGCAACACGGAGCGCCCCCGCAACACGGAGCGCCCCCGCAACACGGAGCGCCCCCGCAACACGGAGCGCCCCCGCAACACGGAGCGCCCCCGCAACACGGAGCGCCCCCGCAACACGGAGCGCCCCCGCAACACGGAGCGCCCCCGCAACACGGAGCGCCCCCGCAACACGGAGCGCCCCCGCAACACGGAGCGCCCCCGCAACACGGAGCGCCCCCGCAACACGGAGCGCCCCCGCAACACGGAGCGCCCCCGCAACACGGAGCGCCCCCGCAACACGGAGCGCCCCCGCAACACGGAGCGCCCCCGCAACACGGAGCGCCCCCGCAACACGGAGCGCCCCCGCAACACGGAGCGCCCCCGCAACACGGAGCGCCCCCGCAACACGGAGCGCCCCCGCAACACGGAGCGCCCCCGCAACACGGAGCGCCCCCGCAACACGGAGCGCCCCCGCAACACGGAGCGCCCCCGCAACACGGAGCGCCCCCGCAACACGGAGCGCCCCCGCAACACGGAGCGCCCCCGCAACACGGAGCGCCCCCGCAACACGGAGCGCCCCCGCAACACGGAGCGCCCCCGCAACACGGAGCGCCCCCGCAACACGGAGCGCCCCCGCAACACGGAGCGCCCCCGCAACACGGAGCGCCCCCGCAACACGGAGCGCCCCCGCAACACGGAGCGCCCCCGCAACACGGAGCGCCCCCGCAACACGGAGCGCCCCCGCAACACGGAGCGCCCCCGCAACACGGAGCGCCCCCGCAACACGGAGCGCCCCCGCAACACGGAGCGCCCCCGCAACACGGAGCGCCCCCGCAACACGGAGCGCCCCCGCAACACGGAGCGCCCCCGCAACACGGAGCGCCCCCGCAACACGGAGCGCCCCCGCAACACGGAGCGCCCCCGCAACACGGAGCGCCCCCGCAACACGGAGCGCCCCCGCAACACGGAGCGCCCCCGCAACACGGAGCGCCCCCGCAACACGGAGCGCCCCCGCAACACGGAGCGCCCCCGCAACACGGAGCGCCCCCGCAACACGGAGCGCCCCCGCAACACGGAGCGCCCCCGCAACACGGAGCGCCCCCGCAACACGGAGCGCCCCCGCAACACGGAGCGCCCCCGCAACACGGAGCGCCCCCGCAACACGGAGCGCCCCCGCAACACGGAGCGCCCCCGCAACACGGAGCGCCCCCGCAACACGGAGCGCCCCCGCAACACGGAGCGCCCCCGCAACACAGGAGCTGACGTCACGGGCCCCGGGGGGAGCTGACGTCACGGGGTGTCCCGAGTTTTGGGGTTTCTGGTGACCCCACACATGCCCCCTCCCCATATACGTGTATACTGAGCCCTGATTGGTCTGTGGGCGGGCCCTTTGGTTATAAAGCCTTGTGATGCGATATTGGTGCGGGGGATGGGGGGCCGGGTCGGCCATATTGTTTTCTGATGCCTTTGTTGCAGGTACCTAAAGATCAGGTGCTGGCCGCCATCCCCCTCCTGATCGCCCACCTGCAGGCGGAGAGCGTCGTGGTTCACACGTATGCAGCGCACGCCCTGGAGAGACTCTTCACTATGAGAGGCGGAACCACCAACGCCACCCTGTAAGTGTGACTCCGCCCCTTTGCGCGACCTCTGCGACATTATGACATCATCACATTTCCCGTGTCCTCTCTTCCTGCAGCATCACGGTGGCGGACATGTTGCCGTACGCGGAGGGGCTTCTGTCCCACCTCTTCAAAGCTCTGTCATTGCCCGGCTCCTCGGAGAACGAGTACATCATGAAAGGTAGGAGGGGGCGGGGTATGTCTGGGGAAGGGGAGGGGCTTTATATATGCTGTCATAGGACAGAGATGATGTATTGCGTTCTTCTGTCCCAGCAATCATGAGAAGCTTCTCGCTGCTGCAGGAGGCCATCATCCCGTACATCCCCTCCGTCATCACTCAGCTGACGCAGAAGCTGCTGGCGGTCAGTAAGGTGAGTCCCCCCCCTCCCCCGATCCTCGCCGCGTGACCCCAAATTGTGATCATTTCCTGTGTACAATGATGAGAGTGATTGTACGGTGTCACGCTGATGTCTGACCCCGCCCCCTCTGTCCTCCTCCACAGAACCCCAGCAAGCCTCACTTCAACCATTACCTGTTCGAGTCCATCTGCCTGTCCGTGCGCATCACCTGCCGCTGCAACCCCGGCACTGTCAGCAGCTTCGAGGAGGCCCTGTTCCTGGTCTTCACCGAGATCCTGCAGAGCGACGTACAAGGTACACGGAGGCGCGCGTTGTCACCCCTCCAGAGGAGGTCACATGACCATATTGGGACCTCACGGCCTCCGTTCTCAGCCTCGGTTTACGCTTCCTGTGGGGACCGCGCGGCACAGCGGGCACCGGAGTGTGTACCCCGAGTTGTATAGTGCCCCCCATAACATGAGCGGCCAGTCTGCCATGCTTCCTGTAAAAGTATTTCAGATGTCACCGCAGCCCCGGGAAGCATTGGAGGGTGTGGGGTGGGTGAGGCCCTCCATCCCACAATGCATTGCCTGGGGGAGGGGGGGGCCTATAACTCAGCTATGGAAGGCCCTCCATCCCACAATGCATTGCCTGGGGGAGGGGGGGGCCTATAACTCAGCTATGGAAGGCCCTCCATCCCACAATGCATTGCCTGGGGGAGGGGGGGGCCTATAACTCAGCTATGGAAGGCCCTCCATCCCACAATGCATTGCCTGGGGGAGGGGGGGGCCTATAACTCAGCTATGGAAGGCCCTCCATCCCACAATGCATTGCCTGGGGGAGGGGGGGGCCTATAACTCAGCTATGGAAGGCCCTCCATCCCACAATGCATTGCCTGGGGGAGGGGGGGGCCTATAACTCAGCTATGGAAGGCCCTCCATCCCACAATGCATTGCCTGGGGGAGGGGGGGGCCTATAACTCAGCTATGGAAGGCCCTCCATCCCACAATGCATTGCCTGGGGGAGGGGGGGGCCTATAACTCAGCTATGGAAGGCCCTCCATCCCACAATGCATTGCCTGGGGGAGGGGGGGGCCTATAACTCAGCTATGGAAGGCCCTCCATCCCACAATGCATTGCCTGGGGGAGGGGGGGGCCTATAACTCAGCTATGGAAGGCCCTCCATCCCACAATGCATTGCCTGGGGGAGGGGGGGGCCTATAACTCAGCTATGGAAGGCCCTCCATCCCACAATGCATTGCCTGGGGGAGGGGGGGGCCTATAACTCAGCTATGGAAGGCCCTCCATCCCACAATGCATTGCCTGGGGGAGGGGGGGGCCTATAACTCAGCTATGGAAGGCCCTCCATCCCACAATGCATTGCCTGGGGGAGGGGGGGGCCTATAACTCAGCTATGGAAGGCCCTCCATCCCACAATGCATTGCCTGGGGGAGGGGGGGGCCTATAACTCAGCTATGGAAGGCCCTCCATCCCACAATGCATTGCCTGGGGGAGGGGGGGGCCTATAACTCAGCTATGGAAGGCCCTCCATCCCACAATGCATTGCCTGGGGGAGGGGGGGGCCTATAACTCAGCTATGGAAGGCCCTCCATCCCACAATGCATTGCCTGGGGGAGGGGGGGGCCTATAACTCAGCTATGGAAGGCCCTCCATCCCACAATGCATTGCCTGGGGGAGGGGGGGGCCTATAACTCAGCTATGGAAGGCCCTCCATCCCACAATGCATTGCCTGGGGGAGGGGGGGGCCTATAACTCAGCTATGGAAGGCCCTCCATCCCACAATGCATTGCCTGGGGGAGGGGGGGGCCTATAACTCAGCTATGGAAGGCCCTCCATCCCACAATGCATTGCCTGGGGGAGGGGGGGGCCTATAACTCAGCTATGGAAGGCCCTCCATCCCACAATGCATTGCCTGGGGGAGGGGGGGGCCTATAACTCAGCTATGGAAGGCCCTCCATCCAGGGGGGGCCTGTTCCTCAGCCATGGAAGACCCTCCATCCCACAATGCATTGCCGGGGGGGGCCTATTCCTCAGCTATGGAAGACCCTCCATCCCACAATGCATTGCCTGATGATCTGATATCTTCTCCGCAGAGTTTATCCCGTACGTCTTCCAAGTCATGTCGCTGCTGCTGGAGATGCACAAGGATGACATTCCCGACTCCTACATGGCGCTCTTCCCGCACCTCCTGCAGCCTATCCTATGGGAGAGGACGGGCAACATCCCGCCGCTCGTCCGGCTCCTACAAGCCTACCTGGAGAGAGGAGCCAACACCATAGCAGCCAGTGCCAGCGATAAGATTGTAAGTGGTTGTCTATTGTTCTGAGGAACTGCATGCAGAGAGGATCCCTGACTGGCCGCGGTGCAGCAGAGAGGATCCCTGACTGGCCGCGGTGCAGCAGAGAGGCTCCCTGACTGGCCGCGGTGCAGCAGAGAGGCTCCCTGACTGGCCGCGGTGCAGCAGAGAGGCTCCCTGACTGGCCGCGGTGCAGCAGAGAGGC
>NW_017309928.1:12037-14420 GCF_000935625.1 Nanorana parkeri
CCAATTTCATGGGAAATATTTTGGTGCATTAATCGGTGGTCACATGACCGCCATGTCCCCTCCGTCATCGCAGCGAATACCAGCGGCCTGGGCTGAGTGTTGTCAGCTGAACCCGGGAAGCGGCATGGACTGACCCGTACATAATGAACGCAATAGGAGCGCCTCATGCTGACAGTTTATACACCCCTCCCCCGACCCTCCCCTGATTACCCCCAATTCCATGTGATAGAGTGACAGGTCCTCTTTATAGATCTGATCTGTGGCCCTTGTGTCTTGCAGGACGTGTCTGGAGCCGTACAAGAGACAAATCTTCATCGTTCTCTTCCAGAGGTTGCAGAGCTCCAAAACCACAAAGTTTGTGAAAAGTGAGTTGTGAGTAGCATCTTCCTGTGAGGGCCCGGTGTGGGTGGAGGCTTCCTGTGAGGGCCCGGTGTGGGTGGAGGCTTCCTGTGAGGGCCCGGTGTGGGTGGAGGCTTCCTGTGAGGGCCCGGTGTGGGTGGAGGCTTCCTGTGAGGGCCCGGTGTGGGTGGAGGCTTCCTGTGAGGGCCCGGTGTGGGTGGAGGCTTCCTGTGAGGGCCCGGTGTGGGTGGAGGCTTCCTGTGAGGGCCCGGTGTGGGTGGAGGCTTCCTGTGAGGGCCCGGTGTGGGTGGAGGCTTCCTGTGAGGGCCCGGTGTGGGTGGAGGCTTCCTGTGAGGGCCCGGTGTGGGTGGAGGCTTCCTGTGAGGGCCCGGTGTGGGTGGAGGCTTCCTGTGAGGGCCCGGTGTGGGTGGAGGCTTCCTGTGAGGGCCCGGTGTGGGTGGAGGCTTCCTGTGAGGGCCCGGTGTGGGTGGAGGCTTCCTGTGAGGGCCCGGTGTGGGTGGAGGCTTCCTGTGAGGGCCCGGTGTGGGTGGAGGCTTCCTGTGAGGGCCCGGTGTGGGTGGAGGCTTCCTGTGAGGGCCCGGTGTGGGTGGAGGCTTCCTGTGAGGGCCCGGTGTGGGTGGAGGCTTCCTGTGAGGGCCCGGTGTGGGTGGAGGCTTCCTGTGAGGGCCCGGTGTGGGTGGAGGCTTCCTGTGAGGGCCCGGTGTGGGTGGAGGCTTCCTGTGAGGGCCCGGTGTGGGTGGAGGCTTCCTGTGAGGGCCCGGTGTGGGTGGAGGCTTCCTGTGAGGGCCCGGTGTGGGTGGAGGCTTCCTGTGAGGGCCCGGTGTGGGTGGAGGCTTCCTGTGAGGGCCCGGTGTGGGTGGAGGCTTCCTGTGAGGGCCCGGTGTGGGTGGAGGCTTCCTGTGAGGGCCCGGTGTGGGTGGAGGCTTCCTGTGAGGGCCCGGTGTGGGTGGAGGCTTCCTGTGAGGGCCCGGTGTGGGTGGAGGCTTCCTAGGTGTGGGTGGCGGCTTCCTGTGAGGGCCCGGTGTGGGTGGCGGCTTCCTGTGAGGGCCCGGTGTGGGTGGCGGCTTCCTGTGAGGGACCGGTGTGGGTGGCGGCTTCCTGTGAGGGACCCGTGGGGAGGTGATTTCCCGGTTCACTTCCTGTCCCCGGCCCTCTTCTGGGGGGACATGGCGGCGGACCCCGCACTCCCATAGAGAGGACGCGGCCTCCTTCCATACTCATCATCTGGACTTGGTTCCCAGTGACCTCGCTGTACGGTGGGCTCCATACAAGGTCCGGCATCTTCCATGTCACACGTGGGGCTCATCGGGCCCTCGGGGGCTTTTACCCCACCAGGTCTCTGTGAGAGGAGACATTACTTAGGGGGAGGATTAGAGAGAGAAGTGCGTCTTCCAATCACACTCCAGCCGGCCGCCATCTTGTGGCCCTTCTCTCCGGACTCTTCCCCTGGGATTGGGCTCCTTCCCGTCATTCCGCTGCGGCCGATCTTCCAGCTGAATGTATGGAGGTGACTCTGGGAACAGACTTCCAGCAGAGGTAGTGGGCGGTCCTAGACCCGGGCGAGTGTTCAGCCTCGATGGGCCACGCGGTGGTCTTGGTCCTCAGCAGGTAGTTTCGGGAGCTCTGTGATTGGCTGACCTTTCCCCGTTGTCACTCTCCAGGCTTCCTGGTGTTCTTGAACCTGTATTGTGTGAAATACGGAGCCATCGCCCTGCAGGAAATGGTGGACAGCATCCAACCCAAGTGAGTAGCGGGATCTCTATGGTGGGCGGAGTTGGGGGGTGTGCCCCGCCCCCATGACATGAATGTGGCGCGGGGTTTTCTGGGTAGTGACCCGTGATCTGTTTGTGGGGCAGGATGTTTGGGATGGTGGTGGAGAAGATTATAATCCCGGAGCTCCAGAAGGTTTCGGGTCACATAGAGAAGAAGATCTGTGCCGTGGGAATCACCAAAGTCCTGACAGAATGTCCCGCGGTGATGGACACGGACTACACCAAGCTGTGGTAAGATGGGGGGGAAGCCG
>NW_017309928.1:15235-15767 GCF_000935625.1 Nanorana parkeri
GCGCGGGGTTTTCTGGGTAGTGACCCGTGATCTGTTTGTGGGGCAGGATGTTTGGGATGGTGGTGGAGAAGATTATAATCCCGGAGCTCCAGAAGGTTTCGGGTCACATAGAGAAGAAGATCTGTGCCGTGGGAATCACCAAAGTCCTGACAGAATGTCCCGCGGTGATGGACACGGACTACACCAAGCTGTGGTAAGATGGGGGGGAAGCCGGGTCACCGGGTCGCGTGTTTTTGGATCATCGATATATATATTGCCGTTTGCCCCTCCCCCAGGGCGTCTCTGCTCCAGGCTCTGATTGGCCTGTTTGAGCTTCCTGAAGATGACACCATCCCGGACGACGAGCATTTCATTGACATCGAGGACACGCCCGGCTACCAGACCGCCTTCTCCCAACTGGCATTCGCCGGCAAGAAGGAGCACGACCCCATCGGAGAGCTGGTCAGTAATCCCAAGATCCTCCTGGCCCAGTCTCTGCACAAGCTGTCCACGGCCCGGCCCGGGCGGGTGAGTCTACCGTACAGAGGGGGGG
>NW_017309928.1:16075-20070 GCF_000935625.1 Nanorana parkeri
ACGATGACGGATCACACGGGGCCCTCCCAGGAGGAGAAGCCACACTCTAACATGTGTGTTCCCCGTGTGCTGATCGGTGGCGTCCCCCTGTGTCTGGGCTGAAGAGCTGACGCTCGGTATAACACGGCGGTCTTCTTCTTTCTCGGCAGGTCCCGGAGATGATTAGCACGAGTCTGAACGCCGACGCTCTCCAGTTCCTCCAGGGTTACCTGCAGGTGGCCAGTGTGAACCTCGTGTGAGGGGCCCGGGGGGAGGACTCCAGAGGTGGTCCTGCTGCTCCTGCGCGTGGGTTGGACCTTCTTCATGACATAGCAGTTAATTTATTGTACAGTTTAAGCCTTCGAGTTGTTTCCTCATTTGCTGCACTTATTACACGTGTCCGGGCCCCGGGGCCACAAAACTTTTCTATTTTCCGTCTCTGTGTGTGTTCTTCTCGGAGTTTCTGAAATGTGAATAAAAAGAAGCATTTGCGTAACTCGATTTATTGATGTTCCGGGAGAAGGTGACTGCGAGCGTTGCGTCCCTTCCTGGTCTGCGCCGCCCCCCGGTGCTAATGATGGAGGGCCACAGGGGGCCCGAGGGCCACAGTCCTCCCATTGTCATGTCTGTTTTGTATGCCCCCCGAGGGCCACAGTCCTCCCATTGTCATGTCTGTGTGACTGGAGAGTGTCGGGTTGTAGGGGAATCGGTCATGATGAGCTGCCATTGTCCGGTCCTGGAAGCAGGATTCTGTGATGGACTGCTCTTGCCTGGGACCGTCTTCTGGGGTCTCCCAGTGCTGGATGGAAGTTTGGAGGGGCCCCCCAGTGCTGGATGGAAGTTTGGAGGGGCCCCCCAGTGCTGGATGGAAGTTTGGAGGGGCCCCCCAGTGCTGGATGGAAGTTTGGAGGGGCCCCCCAGTGCTGGATGGAAGTTTGGAGGGGCCCCCCAGTGCTGGATGGAAGTTTGGAGGGGCCCCCCAGTGCTGGATGGAAGTTTGGAGGGGCCCCCCAGTGCTGGATGGAAGTTTGGAGGGGCCCCCCAGTGCTGGATGGAAGTTTGGAGGGGCCCCCCAGTGCTGGATGGAAGTTTGGAGGGGCCCCCCAGTGCTGGATGGAAGTTTGGAGGGGCCCCCCAGTGCTGGATGGAAGTTTGGAGGGGCCCCCCAGTGCTGGATGGAAGTTTGGAGGGGCCCCCCAGTGCTGGATGGAAGTTTGGAGGGGCCCCCCAGTGCTGGATGGAAGTTTGGAGGGGCCCCCCAGTGCTGGATGGAAGTTTGGAGGGGCCCCCCAGTGCTGGATGGAAGTTTGGAGGGGCCCCCCAGTGCTGGATGGAAGTTTGGAGGGGCCCCCCAGTGCTGGATGGAAGTTTGGAGGGGCCCCCCAGTGCTGGATGGAAGTTTGGAGGGGCCCCCCAGTGCTGGATGGAAGTTTGGAGGGGCCCCCCAGTGCTGGATGGAAGTTTGGAGGGGCCCCCCAGTGCTGGATGGAAGTTTGGAGGGGCCCCCCAGTGCTGGATGGAAGTTTGGAGGGGCCCCCCAGTGCTGGATGGAAGTTTGGAGGGGCCCCCCAGTGCTGGATGGAAGTTTGGAGGGGCCCCCCAGTGCTGGATGGAAGTTTGGAGGGGCCCCCCAGTGCTGGATGGAAGTTTGGAGGGGCCCCCCAGTGCTGGATGGAAGTTTGGAGGGGCCCCCCAGTGCTGGATGGAAGTTTGGAGGGGCCCCCCAGTGCTGGATGGAAGTTTGGAGGGGCCCCCCAGTGCTGGATGGAAGTTTGGAGGGGCCCCCCAGTGCTGGATGGAAGTTTGGAGGGGCCCCCCAGTGCTGGATGGAAGTTTGGAGGGGCCCCCCAGTGCTGGATGGAAGTTTGGAGGGGCCCCCCAGTGCTGGATGGAAGTTTGGAGGGGCCCCCCAGTGCTGGATGGAAGTTTGGAGGGGCCCCCCAGTGCTGGATGGAAGTTTGGAGGGGCCCCCCAGTGCTGGATGGAAGTTTGGAGGGGCCCCCCAGTGCTGGATGGAAGTTTGGAGGGGCCCCCCAGTGCTGGATGGAAGTTTGGAGGGGCCCCCCAGTGCTGGATGGAAGTTTGGAGGGGCCCCCCAGTGCTGGATGGAAGTTTGGAGGGGCCCCCCAGTGCTGGATGGAAGTTTGGAGGGGCCCCCCAGTGCTGGATGGAAGTTTGGAGGGGCCCCCCAGTGCTGGATGGAAGTTTGGAGGGGCCCCCCAGTGCTGGATGGAAGTTTGGAGGGGCCCCCCAGTGCTGGATGGAAGTTTGGAGGGGCCCCCCAGTGCTGGATGGAAGTTTGGAGGGGCCCCCCAGTGCTGGATGGAAGTTTGGAGGGGCCCCCCAGTGCTGGATGGAAGTTTGGAGGGGCCCCCCAGTGCTGGATGGAAGTTTGGAGGGGCCCCCCAGTGCTGGATGGAAGTTTGGAGGGGCCCCCCAGTGCTGGATGGAAGTTTGGAGGGGCCCCCCAGTGCTGGATGGAAGTTTGGAGGGGCCCCCCAGTGCTGGATGGAAGTTTGGAGGGGCCCCCCAGTGCTGGATGGAAGTTTGGAGGGGCCCCCCAGTGCTGGATGGAAGTTTGGAGGGGCCCCCCAGTGCTGGATGGAAGTTTGGAGGGGCCCCCCAGTGCTGGATGGAAGTTTGGAGGGGCCCCCCAGTGCTGGATGGAAGTTTGGAGGGGCCCCCCAGTGCTGGATGGAAGTTTGGAGGGGCCCCCCAGTGCTGGATGGAAGTTTGGAGGGGCCCCCCAGTGCTGGATGGAAGTTTGGAGGGGCCCCCCAGTGCTGGATGGAAGTTTGGAGGGGCCCCCCAGTGCTGGATGGAAGTTTGGAGGGGCCCCCCAGTGCTGGATGGAAGTTTGGAGGGGCCCCCCAGTGCTGGATGGAAGTTTGGAGGGGCCCCCCAGTGCTGGATGGAAGTTTGGAGGGGCCCCCCAGTGCTGGATGGAAGTTTGGAGGGGCCCCCCAGTGCTGGATGGAAGTTTGGAGGGGCCCCCCAGTGCTGGATGGAAGTTTGGAGGGGCCCCCCAGTGCTGGATGGAAGTTTGGAGGGGCCCCCCAGTGCTGGATGGAAGTTTGGAGGGGCCCCCCAGTGCTGGATGGAAGTTTGGAGGGGCCCCCCAGTGCTGGATGGAAGTTTGGAGGGGCCCCCCAGTGCTGGATGGAAGTTTGGAGGGGCCCCCCAGTGCTGGATGGAAGTTTGGAGGGGCCCCCCAGTGCTGGATGGAAGTTTGGAGGGGCCCCCCAGTGCTGGATGGAAGTTTGGAGGGGCCCCCCAGTGCTGGATGGAAGTTTGGAGGGGCCCCCCAGTGCTGGATGGAAGTTTGGAGGGGCCCCCCAGTGCTGGATGGAAGTTTGGAGGGGCCCCCCAGTGCTGGATGGAAGTTTGGAGGGGCCCCCCAGTGCTGGATGGAAGTTTGGAGGGGCCCCCCAGTGCTGGATGGAAGTTTGGAGGGGCCCCCCAGTGCTGGATGGAAGTTTGGAGGGGCCCCCCAGTGCTGGATGGAAGTTTGGAGGGGCCCCCCAGTGCTGGATGGAAGTTTGGAGGGGCCCCCCAGTGCTGGATGGAAGTTTGGAGGGGCCCCCCAGTGCTGGATGGAAGTTTGGAGGGGCCCCCCAGTGCTGGATGGAAGTTTGGAGGGGCCCCCCAGTGCTGGATGGAAGTTTGGAGGGGCCCCCCAGTGCTGGATGGAAGTTTGGAGGGGCCCCCCAGTGCTGGATGGAAGTTTTGAAGGGGGTCCTCAGATTACGTCTCGGGCACACCACGAAGATCCCACTTTGGTCCTCCATCGTGTGTTGGCGGTAACTTCAATTTGTCAGAACGGGGGGACTCCCTCAGAGGGGATCCATGTGCCCCTGAGGTCGCCCCCTCCCCCCATGGGCGGAGCCTCGTGCTTCAGAGAACGCGAGCGATTGGCTGGGAATGGTTTCATCCGAGGAATATCTGCCTTGGTTCCCCTTTGATGGATTCCATCTCTCTGGACGGGTGGTCGGAATGTGTGGGGGGATGGGACCCTC
>NW_017309928.1:20159-21523 GCF_000935625.1 Nanorana parkeri
TGGTCATTTTCCTGCTTGAGATTTGGGTGCTCGGGTCCCCCCTCGTATGTGGCATCTAATGTAGACGGCAGTGTCTCTCCTCAGGTCCCTCCCACATCCTGGGACCCCTTGTTCTACGTTGGGGATCGGTACCTCACGGATTGCACTCCTTTCCATGGGAGCTCTCTATCCTCAGATTGTGGCCCCGTGTGATACTTGGTACCCCTCTCCTGAAGGACCTCCTGGCCTGCAGGGTAAGGACCTGACCCCTCAGGAGGTATCTGTTTCTTGGAGCGCCGGACCTTATGTCCACCTTGGTGCGTCTTCCTGGCACCCCTCCCCTCCCCCCCATTCTGGAACATTCTGACTCCCCGCCCTGAAGGTCGTCTTTCTGGTCTCGCGCAGTCTTGACCCTTCTGAGGGGCCTAACGTGCAAGCTTCAGCTGGATCAGCGCCTGTCATTGGTCTATGTGGGTCATTGATCCCTCCGCTTTCTGTCGGGGAACTTTCCCCTCGGACAAGTAACCTGATCCCTACAAGGGGACAACGCAGGGAGTGTTACTCTCCACCCCAAAGGCAACGCATTGCCAGCACACTGGAGGGAGAGGTTTGTGCACCTGGGCGCTCCACTCATTGTCAGCAGCCAGATCACCCCGGGGTCCTAATGCTGGCCATGGAGTACATCTGGAAGCGTCTCCACATCCCTTCCATGCTCCTGTCCTTGGTGGACATTGGCCATTTATCACCGTGGTGTCTACATCTTGTGGAGCCTGACCGGGAAATGCTTTGTGTGTCCCCAGATAGGACGAGGGGGCGGAGCAGCACCATGAGACGCAGAGTGTCGCTGGCAAGGGACGGACAACCCGGCGCGCTGCATCCATCGGGGATCTCGTGTTCTCACTTCGAGTAACTCCACGGCGAGGTATGTCCTTGGTGGACATTGGCCATTTATCACCGTGGTGTCTACATCTTGTGGAGCCTGACCGGGAAATGCTTTGTGTGTCCCCAGATAGGACGAGGGGGCGGAGCAGCACCATGAGACGCAGAGTGTCGCTGGCAAGGGACGGACAACCCGGCGCGCTGCATCCATCGGGGATCTCGTGTTCTCACTTCGAGTAACTCCACGGCGAGGTTCCTGCCACTCACTCCATGTGGCTGCGGAAGCATTTGGTTTACCGCCCTCCCCGCCGACCCCAGTCTGGGCACCTCCCACTTCTCATCCTTGTCAGGCTGACCTTCTCTCCGAGGGACTTCTACCAGTTTCCAGGGGCCTTTCGCTGGTAGACAGACTGGACTTTTCTGGTTGACTTGTTTGTGCGGGGTCCCTTCCCGAGTCCGGGGGTCCCTTCCCGAGTCCGGGGGTCCCTTCCCGAGTCCGGGGGTCC
>NW_017309928.1:23946-25551 GCF_000935625.1 Nanorana parkeri
CGAGGTTCCTGCCACTCACTCCATGTGGCTGCGGAAGCTTCCATTGATGGGGAGAGGGGTATTGGATTCGGGCCCCACAGACACTGCTGGGTGTTTTAGTGGGTGGGTCCTCTGCTGTGTGGGGTTGTGGTTTACCGTCATCCCCGCCGACCCCAGTCTGGGCACCTCCCACTTCTCATCCTTGTCAGGCTGACCTTCTCTCCGAGGGACTTCTACCAGTTTCCAGGGGCCTTTCGCTGGTAGACAGACTGGACTTTTCTGGTTGACTTGTTTGTGCGGGGTCCCTTCCCGAGTCCGGGGGTCCCTTCCCGAGTCCGGGGGTCCTTTCCCGAGTCCGGGGGTCCTTTCCCGAGTCCGGGGGTCCCTTCCCGAGTCTGTGGGTCCCTTCCCGAGTCTGGGGGTCCCTTCCCGAGTCTGGGGTCCCTTCCCGAGTACGGGGTCCCAGGGTTTTTTCTGTTGACCATATCAGGAAGTTGCACCTGGTCGCTATCGCCGTCTCAGTGTTCCTTTAGCCGCTTTAGCCTTTTTACCCCCTGTGGTAAAACTACAAATCCCATCCGCCATTGCAAGAATCTCCCAGGCATGACTCCCAGAGACCGATGCATCATGGGATTTGTAGTCTCACCGCAGCTGGAGGTTCCCCACCCCCGGTTTAGGTGGAATCGCTGTCCTCGCTGTGATCTCTTATCCGGCTCTTCAGCATCGGGTTGGTCATCTGGGGCCTTCTGGTCATTGCACTGCCATGCAGGAGCTGTTGGGCCCTCTGAGGGCCCCGTCCCATGTCTATGTGACAAGCTGAAGATCTTTGGAGACTTTTGTTCCGGAATTGGGACCTCATTTTGGAAGATCTCCAATCCGGAGCTGGGAATACATTGGGGGAGAGGAGGAGCTGGGAATAAATGGGGCAGGGACTGAGGAGGGAGGGCGTGGCAACGTATGGGGCGGGATCAGAAAGGCGGAGCCCCTGTGGGGGAGGGGTCACACACGGGATCAGAGCAGACTCCGCCTCCTCCTATAATACAAATACGAGATCCCGAGTTTTGGTTCAGCGGGGTCAGAGGTCAGGGTGAGCCTGCAGTACGGATGAAGATGACAGGTAGTGGGGGAGGAGGTTATCCATCTGTACTAGGTGAGCTCTTCCCCACCAATAGAAAGCCGGGAATGTCATTCAATACACCCCGGTGTCTGCGCCCCGCTGGAAGCTGTATTCCCTGAGGCGGACCAAACGTGCAGATGGGCGGACTCAGCAGAGGAGTGTAGCAAATAAATAGATAGGAGGCGGAGCTAACCACACAGGAGAGGTATTCCTATGAAGGAGGCGTGTCTCATCATGGAGGGGTGGAGCCGGGCGAGCGCCGAAGGAAGATGTAGATGCTCCGCCTCCTCCGCAATGCCGGGTGACGTCACTTCCGGAAGGTCAGGCTGCTTTTCTCTTTAGTGTTTGCCGTGTTCCCCTCCTCCACCGACCGACCGGATCCGACACCGAGCCGCCCCGTGTATGGACACCGACAGGTGAGGCCGATCTACTGCTGTCACTACGGGGTAACTAGGGGCAACACCACACATGTCACCATGGCAACCCCTTCCCAGCCATACCCAACAGTG
>NW_017309928.1:25711-26336 GCF_000935625.1 Nanorana parkeri
TAAGCTATAGAAGGAGGAGGAGCTAGACCAGAGTCCAGCCCTCTGATGGGGAATGTTTTCTTCTTGCAGATCATCATCCTTTGACTCCGCCCTGCACTGAGCTCCGCCCTGCACTGAACTCCGCCTCCTGCCAGCGCTCACCTCTGATAGACGCCATCATGTCACAAGTCCAGAACACAACTGCCGCCCTCTCTGGGAGCCTGCTGAGCAAGAAGCCGCACTCTACCCTCCCCCAATCCCTGGGGATCCCGCCCACTGCCGGCCCCCTACCCTCCGAACATGCAGGTAGACCACACCAGAGCTCCGCCCTCCCGCCCGCCTCCGTCACCGCTGGCAACGCTGCTGCTGGTACCGCCCCCCCGCCCCGCCGGCGCCCCCCCCCCCCCCCCCCCGGAGTCACGGGATGTGTGCGTTATGTTTGTAGGTGCGGCCATGATGCATCCTCTGTGTAGGGGGGAGGAGCAAATGCATCACATGATCATGGATGGTGCAGAAAGGCTTGCACTCTATTTTCATCATCCCCATCCTCTGTCCTCAGCGCTGGCTCTGCAGTATTATAGATCATCATCGGGTATTGATCACCGATCAGCCGATGCCGAGCAATCTCACACTGTGAGGGGCCCCG
>NW_017309928.1:28076-28330 GCF_000935625.1 Nanorana parkeri
GAGGAGGAGCTAGACCAGAGTCCAGCCCTCTGATGGGGAATGTTTTCTTCTTGCAGATCATCATCCTTTGACTCCGCCCTGCACTGAGCTCCGCCCTGCACTGAACTCCGCCTCCTGCCAGCGCTCACCTCTGATAGACGCCATCATGTCACAAGTCCAGAACACAACTGCCGCCCTCTCTGGGAGCCTGCTGAGCAAGAAGCCGCACTCTACCCTCCCCCAATCCCTGGGGATCCCGCCCACTGCCGGCCCCC
>NW_017309928.1:28645-29216 GCF_000935625.1 Nanorana parkeri
TTGGCAGGATTTCAGCCTTCTGGAGAGAGCGGGAGAAGATCGGCCAAACCAGGTGCGTGTTCCTCTCCTCTGACTATTCCCTGCCCCCTCTTTCCTGTCTTTGGGGGTCACCATCCTGGCCAGTCATGTGACCGCTCCCCAGACTCCATATTGGTCCTCATCCGGTAGGTGGAGCACTCGGATTTCTCTTCCCGGCAACCATGGCAATGGTACTGGATTTGTAGGCCGGTCTCCTCGGTATAATCTTGCTGAACCCCTTTAAGTCTATCGGGGGATGGGCTCTGCTTATGGAACTGGAGTTTCTCCTATATCACCGTGTGGCCCCCCCCGCTGTATGATACAAGGGCCCCATATGGGCCCTGTGCCGCGGCCTCATCCCTTCTCCCGGCTGGTTCATCTAGAGGGCCTCCTCCAGCTAATGGGAATGAATGAGGCCGTGGTGCGGGGCCCTTTTGGGTCTTTGGTCATACGTTGGGGGGCCACGTGGTGAGAATCTCCAGAGCGGGCCGAGGGTTTTACTATATGCACCTCAGGGGCCACATTACCGTAGTGGGGGCCATTGTGCAGACGC
>NW_017309928.1:33015-34815 GCF_000935625.1 Nanorana parkeri
TTGGCAGGATTTCAGCCTTCTGGAGAGAGCGGGAGAAGATCGGCCAAACCAGGTGCGTGTTCCTCTCCTCTGACTATTCCCTGCCCCCTCTTTCCTGTCTTTGGGGGTCACCATCCTGGCCAGTCATGTGACCGCTCCCCAGACTCCATATTGGTCCTCATCCGGTAGGTGGAGCACTCGGATTTCTCTTCCCGGCAACCATGGCAATGGTACTGGATTTGTAGGCCGGTCTCCTCGGTATAATCTTGCTGAACCCCTTTAAGTCTATCGGGGGATGGGCTCTGCTTATGGAACTGGAGTTTCTCCTATATCACCGTGTGGCCCCCCCCGCTGTATGATACAAGGGCCCCATATGGGCCCTGTGCCGCGGCCTCATCCCTTCTCCCGGCTGGTTCATCTAGAGGGCCTCCTCCAGCTAATGGGAATGAATGAGGCCGTGGTGCGGGGCCCTTTTGGGTCTTTGGTCATACGTTGGGGGGCCACGTGGTGAGAATCTCCAGAGCGGGCCGAGGGTTTTACTATATGCACCTCAGGGGCCACATTACCGTAGTGGGGGCCATTGTGCAGACGCTCCCCTCCCCCGATGACTCCTAACTATCCGGCTCCACCCACAAAGGTTCTCCGAGGATGATGAGCGGCAGCCATGTTGCTGATTCAGAGCATGGAAAAACAAAGCTGGGCGACCCCCTTCCTCTCCCCCCCCTTCCCGCGTATTGCTGAGAAGGAAGCCGCATCTGATGCTCCGCCTCCTGTAGGGATTGTTTGGGGGGGGTCACTCTAGTGACGGCCCCCCAGGAATAGAGACACCACAGGGACCTGAGGCCCAAACATGTGACTTTGCCTTGTGTCCCTATTGGGGGCCCGGAAGTGATGGGGACTCCATGTTTTAGTAGAGCGGGGGAGGGGCTCACATTTGGGTGGAGGCCAGACCTCCTCTTCCTGTCCTCCCTCGGAGTCCTGGCGCAGTCGGTGTGGGGGCATGATGAGGTCTGTAGTACATTTCATGTTGTGTGTTTTGTGTCTCGCAGAGAGTATAACCCCCACCGTGGAGCTGAACGCGTTGTGTATGAAGCTGGGCCGTAAGCCCGCCTACAAGCCCCTGGACCCGTACACAGGAATGCGTTCCCCATACAGCTACAACATGCGTGGCGGCGGTTATCCCCCACGGTACGTCCCGGCAGGTCCCCGGGGCGCGGTGCCGGCGGGACGGTGTGTATGATGCTGCTTTCTGTTCCCCGCAGGTACTTCTACCCGTTCCCTATGGCGCCCATGCTGTACCAGGTGGAGCTCTCTATAGGAGGACAACAATTCCACGGGAAAGGCCGAACGCGTCAGGCCGCCAAGCACGACGCAGCCGCCAAAGCTCTGAAGTTCTTACAGCATGAGCCCCTCCCCAGCAAACCCGAGGTACGCGCCCCACCTCGTATGATCCCTATTGTGTGCGCACAAAGGGGGGTCACATGATCTATAGACATGAGGACACGCCCCCACGTCGTATGATCCCTATAGTGTGCGCACAAAGGGGGGGGTCACATGATCTATAGACATGAGGACACGCCCCCACGTCGTATGATCCCTATAGTGTGCGCACAAAGGGGGGGGTCACATGATCTATAGACATGAGGACACGCCCCCACGTCGTATGATCCCTATAGTGTGCACACAAAGGGGGGTCACATGATCTATAGACATGAGGACACACCCCCACGTCGTATGATCCCTATAGTGTGTACTAAAGGGGGGTCACATGATCTATAGACATGAGGACACGCCCCCACGTCGTATGATCCCTATAGTGTG
>NW_017309928.1:37334-39021 GCF_000935625.1 Nanorana parkeri
TGGGGGGGGTCACTCTAGTGACGGCCCCCCAGGAATAGAGACACCACAGGGACCTGAGGCCCAAACATGTGACTTTGCCTTGTGTCCCTATTGGGGGCCCGGAAGTGATGGGGACTCCATGTTTTAGTAGAGCGGGGGAGGGGCTCACATTTGGGTGGAGGCCAGACCTCCTCTTCCTGTCCTCCCTCGGAGTCCTGGCGCAGTCGGTGTGGGGGCATGATGAGGTCTGTAGTACATTTCATGTTGTGTGTTTTGTGTCTCGCAGAGAGTATAACCCCCACCGTGGAGCTGAACGCGTTGTGTATGAAGCTGGGCCGTAAGCCCGCCTACAAGCCCCTGGACCCGTACACAGGAATGCGTTCCCCATACAGCTACAACATGCGTGGCGGCGGTTATCCCCCACGGTACGTCCCGGCAGGTCCCCGGGGCGCGGTGCCGGCGGGACGGTGTGTATGATGCTGCTTTCTGTTCCCCGCAGGTACTTCTACCCGTTCCCTATGGCGCCCATGCTGTACCAGGTGGAGCTCTCTATAGGAGGACAACAATTCCACGGGAAAGGCCGAACGCGTCAGGCCGCCAAGCACGACGCAGCCGCCAAAGCTCTGAAGTTCTTACAGCATGAGCCCCTCCCCAGCAAACCCGAGGTACGCGCCCCACCTCGTATGATCCCTATTGTGTGCGCACAAAGGGGGGTCACATGATCTATAGACATGAGGACACGCCCCCACCTCGTATGATCCCTATAGTGTGCGCACAAAGGGGGGGGTCACATGATCTATAGACATGAGGACACGCCCCCACGTCGTATGATCCCTATAGTGTGCACACAAAGGGGGGTCACATGATCTATAGACATGAGGACACACCCCCACGTCGTATGATCCCTATAGTGTGTACTAAAGGGGGGTCACATGATCTATAGACATGAGGACACGCCCCCACGTCGTATGATCCCTATAGTGTGTACTAAAGGGGGGTCACATGATCTATAGACATGAGGACACGCCCCCCCGTCGTATGATCCCTAAGTCACATGATCTATAGACATGAGGACACACCCCCACGTCGTATGATCCCTATAGTGTGTACTAAAGGGGGGTCACATGATCTATAGACATGAGGACACGCCCCCACGTCGTATGATCCCTATAGTGTGCACACAAAGGGGGTCACATGATCTATAGACATGAGGACACGCCCCCACGTCGTATGATCCCTATAGTGTGCGCACAAAGGGGGGGGGTCACATGATCTATAGACACGCCCCCACGGATGTACAAGGACCTTGTAGGTGAACGAGAGAACCGGCCTGTAGCATCGCCTATTGGGGTTTCCACTTTTCTGGCCACTCCTCCTCTGTGTCAGGATCTGTAGGGGGCGGGGTGTGTGGGGAGGGGGCGTGTCCGTCACCTTCTCATCCGGGTTTTTTCCGGCAGATGAATGGGAAAGCGTCGGATGAAGAGAATCTGAACAAGTCAGAGATAAGCCAAGTGTTCGAGATCGCACTGAAAAGGAACTTGCCTGTGAATTTCGAGGTGAGTCCGGGTGGGGGCGGAGCCAATAGCTGTGTGCCGCCGTCGGTTCAGCCCGGCGTGGGGTCTCAGCCCAGTCCATGTTCTGCTCTGGGACCGTGTCCTTGCTGGGAATGGGGGCGGGGTCATCGTGTGTCAGAATGGTGGAGGACATT
>NW_017309929.1:0-588 GCF_000935625.1 Nanorana parkeri
TTACATTGGGGGTCAGTGGGAAGAACGCTCCTTACATTGGTAGAAAGGTGAAAGTTACAATGAATCGTACATTATTGTGCAAATGATAAAAATTCATAAAATTCTCTATCCCCGCCTCTCCCCATCATTCCTCAATGTGGCCCCTCATTGGTCATAAGAAAGACATAGCGCCCCCTGAGCTGTGGGAGGGAAGGAGAGTGCGCCACCGTGAAGGTTCACTTTTTAGTCCAGAGGAACCCGATACGAGTGGAACAAAAGAGAAAACACCCGATGGGAACATTCTCTGTAGGAGCCGTGAAAGACAAACTGAAAACATAATCTGCGTTCCGGGATTGATATAAAACATATAATACGACGATCCCCGAGGTTTATATGACGGTTATAATGACAGGGGGTGGAGCCGGAGCCGCAGACTTCGATCGCGGGACTCGTGCGGAGCGGAGCGGGATTTGGTGCCGCGTTGGGATATTATTGTATTGAACTCACTCAGAGATCGGAACGTATTTGTTACAAAGTATACATTGTGGGAGATGAGATTGGAGTCGCGGTGTGAATGAGACGAAGGGGAGGAGGAGCGGAGGAGGAGGA
>NW_017309929.1:4790-5791 GCF_000935625.1 Nanorana parkeri
CTACACTGGCTTCCATCCCCCGCCCCCTCTGCCGATCCTTGCACTGGCTTCCAGTGGGGGAGGGGGGTTTCTGACACCGATATAGGAAGCTCTGTGTAACTGCACAATAAATTGTGACACCGAATGTCCATAAATGTAACGTGTTGTTGCCGGATACATTGTCTCGACGTGCGCACTTCCCCTTTTAACCACAAAAAGGAATCATGACGCCGGGGATTTCCAGAAATATAATCACATGATTTCTGTTACAAATCTCACGAGTCCCAGCAATCGTCATGACTGCCCTGGAAGTAGTATGCGGCACATGGAACAGGAGATGCGTGGAGCCGTCACAGACTCCATGCAATTCTAGAGTGAAGCTGAACTCCAAACTTTCCCCACACTAGTAGGAAGTCCTCTGGGAGAGACCTCTCCTTCACCTCTCCTTTACCTCCTGCACCTCTCCTTCACCTCCTGCACCTCTCTTTCACCTCCTGCACCTCTCCTTTACCTCCCCTGCACCTCTCCTTCACCTCCTGCACCTCTCCTTCACCTCCTGCACCTCTCCTTTACCTCCCCTGCACCTCTCCTTCACCTCCTGCACCCCTCCTTCACCTCCTGCACCTCTCCTTCACCTCCTTCACCTCTCCTTTACCTCCTGCACCTCTCCTTCACCTCTCCTTCACCTCCTGCACCTCTCCTTCACCTCCTGCACCTCTCCTTTACCTCCCCTGCACCTCTCCTTCACCTCCCCTGCACCTCCTGCACCTCTCCTTCACCTCCTGCACCTCTCCTTTACCTCCCCTGCACCTCTCCTTCACCTCCTGCACCTCTCCTTTACCTCCCCTACACCTCTCCTTCACCTCCTTCACCTCTCCTTCACCTCCTTCACCTCTCCTTCACCTCCTGCACCTCTCCTTTACCTCCCCTGCACCTCTCCTTCACCTCCTGCACCTCTCCTTCACCTCCTGCACCTCTCCTTCACCTCCTGCACCTCTCCTTCACCTCCTCCCCCTCTCCTT
>NW_017309929.1:6029-23639 GCF_000935625.1 Nanorana parkeri
CCCCCTCCTTTACCTCCTGCACCTCTCCTTTACCTCCTGCACCTCTCCTTTATCTCCTGCACCTCTCCGTCACCTCTCCTGCACCACCCCTGTGTCGAAGTTGATTTCTCTCAATTCCCTGCAATCTGCCTCTCCGCAATATAACCCTTGGAAGCTGCAGCAGCTGTCTTGAGCCCGTCTTCATTTCCTCTCTGAATGACTTCAATCATCATCGATCCCTTCTCCTCTCGTTCTATAGTGCTGTTGGCCCACTTTCATTTCTGCTCTTCGTCATGTGTGGACGGGACCTTTGGGGCTGCTCACTGTACTTCCCGAGCATTACATGAGAGCACACATCCCCCGCATCCCTGCAGATGGACCTGCTCCTGATTGGCTGTGCTATCTGCTGATCAGCTGCTTGATAACGTTCTACTATTAGAGCCTCAATAAGCAACTGATCATCAGATGGCACAGCTAAAGTCTACAGCACCCCAGGGGCCAGCAAGAAGAAGCAGCACAGGGCTGCCGGAGGGATGTGGGCTTTCATAGGCTCGAGGCCGGGTGCTGTGACATTTACAGGAGGTATGACTCGGGGATCGGGTAATAGGTGGTGTCCTGGGAGGATTCGCTGCGGCATTTGACGTCCTGTGTATCCCCCTGCTGGGCTGCCGGCTGAACTCCTCCTAGGGTGACAACTCACTATCTATGGAGGAGTGTTGTCACTCTGGAACAGGAATACAGAACACGCCCCCCCACCCCCATTTTGTTCTTCTCTATAACATGGTAGGGAGGTGTTTTGTAGTGTTTTGTAGTCCTCAGGGATTGCTAGGAACAATGTAACTAAGGCGGATGGCACACAGCCCGCAGGGTTTCTGGCAGGGTCACTCGGTATTCTTTGCACTTATTGAACCGTGACAACAAAAACGCTTCCAGCGGGATATTTAACAGATGCCAAGGCAGCAAACACGAGACAGGTTGGTTGTTCGAGTTTAAATAAAGCTTTAATGAGCTCGGGACCGGACGCATACAGGATGTGCCCCCCTCCCCCATTCAGCATTGTGTTATTACACTGTGACAAGCCGGCTGCATGCGTCGTCTGACCGGGAAATACAAGGGGGGCAATGGATGCATCGTTCTCTGCGTCCCCGCACGTTTCCCGGGTTCTAAGGAGACATTAATGGGCGCAGGTCAGAGGTCAAAAAAAAAAAAGATATTCAGTACATCTCTGCAATACATCGTAAAATGTGCTCGGCCTTTCTATTTGCAGCTAGTTTGTGGACTGGGTGGTGTCAGCCCTGCCCAGGTGCCTTTTGCTAAACTAATCGAACCCTCCCATTGTCTTCATCTCCAATGCATAGGCACCTAACTCAGTGATGGGAGCGATACACAAATAACGGGAGAAAGTCGACCAATTAAAAAACGTGCCTTACACCAGCACTCCATCCCGCACCACATATACCGGTCCTGAGACTAGGACTCACCGTGGCTGGATCCGAGAGGATGAAGGGGACCAGGATCAGGAAGAGTCTGGAAAAGGAAAGAGAAAGAAGAAGAAAGAAAACAGGTCCTGCTTAGTATGACGGCTGCACATATACAGAAATGAGTAGCAAAGACAGCACGAGCGAGTCCCCCACCCTTCACAGGGATCAAAGGCCGTCCACATCCATCCCCGGATGACACAACAAGTCTGCAATTAGGTTAAATGTAATGTAGTACCACACTATGGCCACTAGATGGAGCCGAGGGGCATAGGAAAGAAGTGTCCAGTGTTCTTCAGCTCCATCTAGTGGTCATAATGCAGAATTACATTACGTTTGATTGAAAAAGAGAATATACTAAAGACGTTCATTTATCCTCCTTCTACGTGCGCAAAATAAATGTTCACACGTAGGAAACATCAAGCCACCAAATCAGCAAATTGTGAGAGACTGTCCCTGAAACTCAGGGACATTTCATAACCTTGTTGTCTCTCTCCCTCTCTCTCTATATGTATACACTATATTACCAAACGTATTGGCCCCTCCCCCTCCAAATCATTGGATTCCGGTGTTCCGTGACATTTCCCAGCTACTAAATATTCCCCCGCGGTCGCCTGTTACTGGGATTATAACAAAGTGGAAGCAACTGGGAACAACAGCAACTCAGCCAGGAAGTGGTCGGCCGCGTCACATGACAGAGCGGGGTCAGCGCATGCTGAAGCGCACAGTGCGCAGAAGTCGCCAACTGTCTGCAGAGCCAATATATATATTGTGATGTTTGGAGATATTAGCACAAAGGGTGAGCACTATAAGGACGCAGTCCACTCGGAATATCTTCGGTTTGAGGGCCCGGTGGCCCACTTTTACTCAAAGAAAAGTTCATACATCCACCTTGGATCCCCTCGGCTCAGCAAGGCTTCAATACAACACAAGAATAGCCTCCTGGCTTCCACTATAAACATTATTACTTCTGACCCACTGGTCCTCTCTGTAGTGAGAGTGGCGAGTCATTACACACCACCTGGCTTCCTGTACTCGGTAATTGGTATCGGCGAGCACCAGGGACAAAAACTATCGGTACTCGGTACCAACATACCGGTATCAGTGCGTCCCTAGTTATATTGAGGTCAGACCTGTAGCATGTATGAACACGGTGTGTGATTGCTTTGGATGAGACCTAAACCCAAAAGCTCACTCTAACCGGTTAGGAAAAGAGCGGTCAAGGCTGCTAAAGTCTTGTATAGGGGCCAAGGGGTATCGGAGTGGAAGGGCCAAGGTGCAGAAGAATGACCTATGGAGGATGAAGCAAGGAGGAGGTCCTATAGCACCCAAGGCGAAAAGACCAAAGTGCGTCTCCTGAGCTCCGCCATCATGTCATCACTTTGGCTGTCACAATGATCATGTGATTAGGCCCCCGTCCTACCAACTCCAAATCCTTGCTATGTGACCCGGGAGCTGCTGATGACGGTGCCGGCACAGTGCTGGAGGTATGCGTTTGATAGACATGAGCACTGCCCAAAAATTCGTTTAGTTTCGTTTTAAATTCGGATTTGTGTTATTTTGTTTTTCGGGATTCGGGTGTGAAAGTCAATTCGGATTCGGAATTCGGATTCGGACGAAATTCGTTGGCGGTAGTTCGTTCGAACGTTCGTTTCGTATCCGTTTCTTATTCGTTACGTTCATTCGTTTGCAGCAAAGGGAGAGTCATGGAGCGCAAGGAAAAGAGGGAATTGGGTGGAATGGCAACATGACAGGGTGAGAAGGGGAGCCAGAGGGTAAAGGGTTAAAGTACAGGAAACAGGGAGAAGGGGTGGCTTACCAGCTTGTAGGAGGTCCACAGGGGGGTGGGATTTCCAGAAGGGGTCGGCACGTGGATCCCAGGATCATTCTGGAAGAGAAATTTCCCGCCCGCCCTGAAGGAGGTTTCGATTTTGTTTGCTCTTCCTTTATTGCTGTGTTTTGGGCTGTTTGAGTGGGTTGGGGTTTCGTCTAGTCATGGCAGTCTGGTGGCGGTTTGGGGTCCTTGAGGGCGTTAAGGGATGCCATGGGTTTATTGACCAGGATTGGTGACCCATCATAGGTGTGGTGTCCTTTAAGTGGTGGTCAGTTGGTTTGACCACTTAGTTTTGGCCGGTGAAGTGTCTGCGGTTTAACAGATATTGGTCCCCGAGGCGGTGGTTTGCGGCTGGGGGCCCGATTAGTAATATCTGAGGCCGCAGATACAGGTATGGGACGGCATTCCAGTTATTTGAAGCACCTTCAGGGATCCGGAAGCCTGAGTTTAAACTGGATAAGTGTGTTAATTGGTTACGAGTATATATAGTAGAGTTATTTTTCTATTCAAGTTTGTATTTATTTTGATATGGTTATTAAAAAAATACAAGTGGCTGCTGTGGCCTTTGACAATCCATACAAGTCTGGAGTGCCTTATTTTGAGTAGAATGGTGGTGGGGGGAGGTCACAGTAGAAGAGGGGGTCCCTCTGAAAATACCTTTGTCATGACATTTGAGGGGGGGAAAAGTTTATCTCCTTCTCTAATGTCACTTTGCTCCAACGAACTAAACGAATAAGAAACGAAAACGAAACGATTCGGAACGAAACGAATCGCACATGTCTAGCGTTTGACCGAGCTCACAGCACAGCAATGCCAGCACAATGCAAAACAGGTCCGACTTCTTCTCATCCGTTCAAGTCAGAGTCAGTGATTGGGCGGAATCCCCTGTACAATGTCTGACCGAATCAGATAATGGGACGTTATACAAAGAAGTGGCCAGAGTGATTCCTTATGGTGAGTTCTTCTTATGTTACAATGTATCCAATTGTCACGTACCTTAGGGGAGTCTGAGATGTCGGGGGGCGGCCTCTCTCGCTTCTCTGGTCCTGGGGCACCTGCATGGGTACAGGAGCACCGGGGCACAGAGGGGCAGGAGTGCCAGTAGTAGCGGAAGACGATGAGCAGGAGCAGCAGGCAAAGGATAGCAGGGTAGTCAGGACAGGCCGAGGTACAGAGGATGAGGCAGGAGGATGGTCTGGAACAAGCCGGGGGGCAATCACTGGAGAGACGCCGAAAGGTCAAAGCCAAGCCGGGTCAGGATAACAGGAAGACTTCAGGAGCAGGATGCAGGGACACAGGGAAGCTGACGGTCTGACAGCAAAGGAGGTTTGTTAGTCACAGCCTTATATAGCCCAGAGGGCGCCAAAAACTCAAACAACACGTCGGCGCACGCCCGCGCTCACGTGCCACGCGCACGTTTACGCAGAGACGCTGCACCTGACACAACTCTATTAGCTGCACCATGCGCATGCGCAAACGGCGATGAAAGAATCCTGGCTCCGGCTTCCTGACACCAACACACTACTTCACATATGGGAACGAAGCTCCACCTCCTTCACCAACATTCAGATAATAATTCCCCAAAACTATCAAACGTTTATTGATTCACTCGTGTAAATGTTCAATCACAATGTGGATCCCCCATCTCCATTTCTAAACTCTCACAGTATATATATTTATATATCTATATATTATGTGTATTGTATATACTGTACATGGGGAGGGGGTTTAGAACCTCTGTCAGGTTGTTATTGCCATGTGTGTCTGTTGGAACTTCTTGCACAGCCTCACAGAGTAACTAGGCTTAGGTCTCAGGTGGCCTGTGCGGGCTCTCACCAGGGCTGTGTGAGGTCTCCGGTGGGCTATGGGGGCTCTCACTAGGGCTGTGTGGGGTCTCATGTGGGCTATGCAGGCTTACAGGAGTGCTGTGCGGGAAGTGCAGGGGTCTGGGGGTCAGGAGGCAGGCAGCGTGCTGTCAAGAAGGAGCCGTAGGAGGAGATGTTAAGGGCCGGTGCCTGTTTATACGCACCTGCGGCTCACAGGAAGATGCGGCCGCCTGAGGTCCCGCGCTTGCTGGGGACCTCGGCAGCCACATCTGTCAAAGAATGTAAAGTGCCGGTATTGGCACCCAGTGTCTTGTGTCTGGGTGTTAGGTTGGCTTGAAACCCGGACACAAGACTCAAAAACCGGACTGTCCGGGTGAATCCCAGACAGGTGGTAAAACTAAGAGTAACACAAGCAGACAGTCTGATATGAAGTCTGCACATGGCTTGGAAACAGGAAGGAAGCCGCAGCTTTATTCTCTACCTCAGGGGTAGCCAAACTCCGGCCCTCCAGCTGTGGTGGAACTACAAATCCCATGGGGCATTGCAAAATTCTCACAGCCACAGACATGACTCCCGGAGAGAGATGCATCATGGGATTTGTAGTTGCACCACAGCTGGAGGGCCGGAGTTTGGCTACCCCTGCTCTACCTTACTCAATACAACAGAGTATATACCATAGATATAACGGAAATTATAAACACCGCCATCTAGTGACCGAACATGTATACGGCAGGAGTTGTTGTTACAAACACAGTAATGTGTATTCTAACAGTGTTCCTGTTGGGGAGATTTGCAACCACTTCCTGTCAGGAGAAGTAGTAATGGGAAACAGTAGTCATGTGCGATTCGTTTCGTTACGAATCGAAATTCGTACGAATTTTCCTGAAATTCGTAGATTCGGAAGCATCCGAAATCCGAAATTGCAGTTTCCGAATTATATCCGAAATACGAAATTCCGTTAACGAATTTCGGATCCGAATTTCGTTGAAACGGGAAATAATATTACCCCTGTAAATGAGGTTGAACAACATGACAAGATTTTTTTTTTAATCCGAGATACGGATCGGCTGCTGCTGAGAGTCGCATTACAATACACAGGCAGGAAATACGAAATTCCGTTGATGTGTTTTCGTTCCGTTACGAACATTCGTTATATTGAAGTACAAAAACAACTACCACATCGATTCCAATATTAACAAAGGTATTTTTGCTTTTTAACTTCATCATAACGAATGTTCGTAAAGTTACGAAAATGTGCCGAAACTAACGAAAATCCGTATTTCGTACGAATCCGAATTGAGTTTTCGGACACGTATTACGAAATAATGGATATTACGAAACGGAACGAAATGAAACGGAACAAATTTTTTGACGGCGCACAAGTCTAGGAAACAGACACAAAGAAAAACACAATTATAGTGTGGAAGGCTTGGAACGTGTGACAATGTATTCATTACTGTCTGTGCCTTCCTGTCTAAGTGACAACCTCCTCTCCCCACCCACAGGAAGTGAGGGACATTTTTAAAGGGGGTCACAGACAGATGTAAGACCCCGATAGAAATTCAGCTCTTCCCCACTCCATCTGAAAGCTGAACAATGGCTAGAGCTCGGGTTTAAAGTAATATAACTAATAGACATGTGCGATTCGTTTCGTTCCGAATCGAAATTCGGACGAATTTTCGGAATTTCGGACATTCGGATGTATCCGAATTCCGAATTACAGACATGACGAATGCAAACGAATCCGAATTTCCATTTCCGAAACTCGGTAGCGGTAGTTTGAACGTTCGTTTCGTTTTCGGTTCTTATTCGTTTCGTTCGTTGGAGCAAAGTGACATTAGAGGAGAAAAATATTTTTCCCACTCAAATGTCACTCTGCTGCAAACAAACGAACGAAACGAATAAGAAACGAATAAGAACAGGAAACGAATGTTCGACCTACCGCTACCGAATTTCGTCCGAATCCGAATTCCGAATCCGAATTGACTTTCACACCCGAATCCCGAAAAACGAAATAACAAAAATCCGAATTTAAAACGAAACGAAACTAAACGAATTTTTTGGCAGTGCACATGTCTAATAACTAAATATAACTGAATACATTCCAATCTAATAACATTTCAGTTGATATCATCACATACAGATCTATATGTCACCTTCTAATGGCGTGTTGTCCAAGGAGAGGACGTCTTAGGGCTCCGCGCCCACTATTCATCCAAGGGGTAGATGGAGCTCGGTGTTCTGACCTGGCCGGGGTTATTAGACAGAACAATGAAGACAAATGTCTCTCAGCCTCCTGGCTCTGTGCACAGCTCTGTTTGGGATCAGGCGCTCTTCCTGTCACCTTCTACGTCTCTACAATGACAGACGAGGGACCGGAGGAACACGAGTGCCGGGAGATGTTCTTGCAGAACCTCGGACCGGTGATGATGACTGGGGGGGCAGGAGTGTCAGGCGAGCAGTCAGCAGAACCTACAGGAAGCACCAGCAGAAGTTCAAGAGGAACTCTGGCTGGGTGTTGGGTTCAGGACGGCAGAGTCCACCATGACACTTGCAGGCAGGCAGAAGGAGGATTCATGGAGGTCCATAGCTGGATCCTGGAGCAGCCCAGGGCAGGCACTTGATGGGTAGTGCGGGAACGAGTCAGAGGTAGTAGTGAAGTCACACAGCAGGCCGAGGTCAGCGATGAGTGAGCAGTGCACTACCAAGTCATGAGTAGGATCGGGGTCAGAGATGAACCCGAGGTCAGGCACTGGGTGAGGAATGGTACCGAGCCCGATCCAAAAGCAGGTCAGGAGTAGGATAGGTCAGTAATGAAGAAGTGTCTGCAGAGCACAGGTCGGGTCACAAGGAACAAGATGAAGACCAGTCAGCACTGACACCGAGTCAGGTCAACCCTTAAATCGGTCGCTGACACTGAACAATTTCAGCAGCTGTCGGAATGAATGAACTCACGTGCATACGCAGGGACTACGTCATCCAGGTGCAGCCAGTCAAGATGGCTGAAGATCCCAAAACCAGAAGAAGACCATCAAAGGTAACGGCATCAGTGAGGGAGCTCATGGACATTGCGTCGCTGGAGGGAAGGTGAGTATTGTTCTGCTTTAAAGAAAGGACAACAAACACAGCTGTGGTAATGATACAAACACACTGCACTATAGATGCCATTTACATTTCACCCATAGTGCCACTTTAATAACATTAATGGAAACCATGGATGTTGCAGATGATCCCTATGTTGGATGAGGATTTGGGGAAGCAGCCTTCAGTGCCATAATATGTAAGCTGAACTTTCACTTTTCCCTACGTGATCCTGCCCCTAATCATGGATTTGGCTGAACAAAGAATTATTGTAATAGATCCCACCTCCAGCACACACACATTGTCCTCTCCACTGTGTCTCACCTCCCGCACACACACATTGTCCTCTCCTCTGTGTCCCCCCTCCAGCACACAGACGTTGTCCTCTCCATTGTCACCCACCTCCAGCACACCCACATTGTCCCCTCCACTGTGTCCCCCCTCCAGCACACAGACGTTGTCCTCTCCATTGTCACCCACCTCCAGCACACCCACATTGTCCCCTCCACTGTGTCCCCCCTCCAGCACACAGACGTTGTCCTCTCCATTGTCACCCACCTCCAGCACACCCACATTGTCCCCTCCACTGTGTCCCCCCTCCAGCACACAGACGTTGTCCTCTCCATTGTCACCCACCTCCAGCACACCCACATTGTCCCCTCCACTGTGTCCCCCCTCCAGCACACAGACGTTGTCCTCTCCATTGTCACCCACCTCCAGCACACCCACATTGTCCCCTCCACTGTGTCCCCCCTCCAGCACACAGACGTTGTCCTCTCCATTGTCACCCACCTCCAGCACACCCACATTGTCCCCTCCACTGTGTCCCCCCTCCAGCACACAGACGTTGTCCTCTCCATTGTCACCCACCTCCAGCACACCCACATTGTCCCCTCCACTGTGTCCCCCCTCCAGCACACAGACGTTGTCCTCTCCATTGTCACCCACCTCCAGCACACCCACATTGTCCCCTCCACTGTGTCCCCCCTCCAGCACACAGACGTTGTCCTCTCCATTGTCACCCACCTCCAGCACACCCACATTGTCCCCTCCACTGTGTCCCCCCTCCAGCACACAGACGTTGTCCTCTCCATTGTCACCCACCTCCAGCACACCCACATTGTCCCCTCCACTGTGTCCCCCCTCCAGCACACAGACGTTGTCCTCTCCATTGTCACCCACCTCCAGCACACCCACATTGTCCCCTCCACTGTGTCCCCCCTCCAGCACACAGACGTTGTCCTCTCCATTGTCACCCACCTCCAGCACACCCACATTGTCCCCTCCACTGTGTCCCCCCTCCAGCACACAGACGTTGTCCTCTCCATTGTCACCCACCTCCAGCACACCCACATTGTCCCCTCCACTGTGTCCCCCCTCCAGCACACAGACGTTGTCCTCTCCATTGTCACCCACCTCCAGCACACCCACATTGTCCCCTCCACTGTGTCCCCCCTCCAGCACACAGACGTTGTCCTCTCCATTGTCACCCACCTCCAGCACACCCACATTGTCCCCTCCACTGTGTCCCCCCTCCAGCACACAGACGTTGTCCTCTCCATTGTCACCCACCTCCAGCACACCCACATTGTCCCCTCCACTGTGTCCCCCCTCCAGCACACAGACGTTGTCCTCTCCATTGTCACCCACCTCCAGCACACCCACATTGTCCCCTCCACTGTGTCCCCCCTCCAGCACACAGACGTTGTCCTCTCCATTGTCACCCACCTCCAGCACACCCACATTGTCCCCTCCACTGTGTCCCCCCTCCAGCACACAGACGTTGTCCTCTCCATTGTCACCCACCTCCAGCACACAGACGTTGTCCTCTCCACTGTGTCCCACCTCCAGCACACACACGTTGTCCTCTCCATTGTGTCCCACCTCCAGCACACACACGTTGTCCTCTCCTCTGTGTCCCACCTCCAGCACACACACGTTGTCCTCTCCATTGTGTCCCACCTCCAGCACACACACATTGTCCTCTCCACTGTGTCCCACCTCCAGCACACACACATTGTCCTCTCCACTGTGTCCCGCATCCAGCACACACACATTGTCCTCACCACTGTGTCCCACCTCCAGCACACACACATTGTCCTTTGCATCGTGTCCCATCTCCAGCACAACCAATCTCTGATTCTTCCTCCGAGCTCACACTCCCAAGACACACACTACATATTGGTGTTCTTGGCCTTCCCGCAGGCATTGTTCACTGAACCCCCGAAGCAGATCTCTCTGACAATCTCCTGTATGTCTGCAGTCTCTGACAGCTTCACGTAGTATTACATTCACTGCATAGTGTGTGTGGGACCTTTTGGTGATGTCAGGGGCCGCACGTTATTCCTCTCTGCATCATAGGACCATCACTGGTGCAAGCCATTGAGGAATTAGTTTGGTGTTTTATGGATTCCCTTTATTGGCTAACTTATTATAGATATGAGCTGTTGGGATCCCTTCTTCAGGCTCCATAGAATTCCACACTAAATATTAGCTCTGGATTTGCACTTTAAGTTCCCCTTTCAATGATCACGTGTCCCTGGATGCGCACAGTGCAGTGACTTGGATCTTCTGTCATTACAGCTCTGCCGTCTAGAGTGGCCATAGACCTGAAGATGGAACTGGAGGAGGACAAGGAACATGAAGTCACGTGTTGGGTGGATGACGTGGCTCCCCTTAAATATGTCATGTTATCAGTGACCAGAGGAGGAGAAATATTTCTCAGCAGAACATATGAAGGGGACACCAGAAGAGACCCACAAAATCTGACGGAAACATTTAAGTTCACGGCAAGTCGTAGTGACAACCTGGAGGACTTTGCCTGCCAGGTCACATTAAACCTCACAAGAGTCCCCAACACCACTGTGTCTTCATCCCCTGTCACCGTCAGGACTTACGGTAAGTTGGAGGGTGTGTATACGTTCTATGACGGTTCTCTGAACTCTCTCTGAAGCCTCTAAATTGCTGCTTCTTCTGTCATGAAAATGTATTGAAGAGCAATTCTAATAGCAGCTCCTCAGACACTTTACAGAGAATCTTTATTCAGAGCCGGTGGTAATGTACAAGCAGCTGCCTGAGGGCAACCGGGGGGGCAGATAAATGCCGGGGTGGACTGGGCGGGGGCCCCTTTAAAACAGCTGCCGCAGTGGCGGTCACACCTGTCAGATTTCCCCTCTCGGCCGCTCTGTAGCTGCAGCGGCCAGGGAAGTGAAAAGGCTTCGATGATCAGGCTCCTCGGCGGCCACCTGCAGGTTCCTCCGCCCACTTCAGCTGCTATAGGCTGGGAGGAAGACTACAGCACCACCATTGGCCGGCTGACAGCAAGAGAGTGGGTCCTTAACTGACGGGACAAGAAGGCTGCTGGAGGCATGATGCTGGACTGGAGACTTCACCTGAGCAAAGGAGACATTGCTGCTCCCCCCCAACCCCACCAGGAGAGAAAGTGGGCAGAGCACCTGAATTAGGACATCAGACGATTCATGTGCTCTGTAAGTTTCTGCACTCTGCTTCACACCACTGACCTCTGCACTCTGCGTCACACCGCTGACCTCTGCACTCTGCGTCCCACCGCTGACCTCTGCACTCTGCGTCACACCGCTGACCTCTGCACTCTGCGTCACACCGCTGACCTACACACTCTGCGTCACACCGCTGACCTCTGCATCACACCTCTGACCTCCGCACTCTGCTTCACACCGCTGACCTCTGTACTCTGTGTCACACCACTGACTTCTGCATTCTGTGTCACGCCACCGACTTCCGCACTCTGTGTCACACCACTGACCTCCACACTCTGCATCACACCACTGACCTCTGTACTCTGTGTCACACCTCTGACTTCCGCACTCTGCGTCACACCTCTGACCTCCGCACTCTGCGTCACACCACTGACCTCTGCATCACACATCTGACTTCCGCACTCTGCGTCACACATCTGACCTCCGCACTCTGCATCACACCTCTGACCTCCGCACTCTGCGTCACACCTCTGACCTCCGCACTCTGCGTCACAACTCTGCCTCAGACCTCTGACCTACACACTCTGCGTCACACCGCTGACCTCTGCACCCTGTGTCACACCACTGACCTCTGCATCACACCTCTGACCTCCGCACTCTGCTTCACACCGCTGACCTCTGCATCACACCGCTGACCTCTGTACTCTGTGTCACACCACTGACTTCTGCATTCTGTGTCACGCCACCGACTTCCGCACTCTGTGTCACACCACTGACCTCCACACTCTGCATCACACCACTGACCTCTGTACTCTGCGTCACACCTCTGACCTCCGCACTCTGCGTCACAACTCTGCATCACACCTCTGACTTCCACACTCTGCATCACACCACTGACCTCTGTACTCTGCGTCACACCTCTGACCTCCACACTCTGCGTCACACCTCTGACCTCCGCACTCCGCGTCACACAGGAAGTCTACACAATGAAGCTCAGATCCAACGAGGGCTCTTCCTGAAACATATTGTCATTCATCATGATGGTGGGAGGTGGTGGCTACAGGTGGCCACCTTGTGAAGGTTTCAGGTATGGGGGGTCTGTATTTTGAGCTGCTCTCACTATGTTCATGAGATATTGTTAATGATATGGGTGCTGATTGGTTACTGTGCGCTCGTTCCTCTTTCTGCCGCATTGTTGCATAAGTCCATCTATGTTATGGTCAGTGATGTATTGATGTGTCCCCTCCGATGACAGCTCTGCCGGAGAATCCTCGTATTACAGCTGAGGAGTGGATAGAACATGGGACGGTGACTGATATCGGATGTGACGTCCTCCGTGCATTCCCTACAGAAAATATCACTACTACGTTATCTGTTGATGGTTTTCCCGACACCGAGGTCCATGGACATGTGGCGGCTGCGTCCGCTCTGAACACCAGCGACCTACCGCCGGCTCGGCATAATGTGCTCTGTGTATCTCAGGTGTTCAATTTCTCCAAGCAGAGCAATAAGAACATAGTCATCTATGGTAAGTACACATCCCTCTCTATACTATAGGCAACAGCCATTCTCTACAAGGGTTCCATGGAGATCGAGGGTTCTTCCAAATATTGGTGGGGGGTGCTTGAGCAATGAGCAATAGCAAATTGATCTACCTACTGAAACCCCACCCACTGAGCAGGGGAGGGGACCTGAGAGAGAAAGTTGTCTCACAGTTCCGCTCCTCTGCTCAGTGGGCGGGTGCAATACTCAGCCTGCTATTGGCTTTTGAAATAGATGGGGGGGGGGGGCATGTGGGGGGGAGTTGTCGAGCTGCCTAGTTTGCCTAGTAGTAGCACCGGCCCTGATTATGTGACAGAAAGACCAACCAAAAAGTTACCCATTAAGTGACCCCCTCCCCTCCCACCCAGCCTAGGCTGAGCTACAAATGTTAAATCCTTGTTTGTTGTGAAGCAGGGGTAGGCAACCTTGGAACTCCAGCTGTGCTGAAACTACAACCCCCATGAGGCATTGTTAGACTCTTGACAGCCATAGGCATGACTCCCAGAGGCCGCCCCCCCTCACCCTCCTTGTGACGCCACTGCCTGAATCCCAAAAGATCAAGATCTGCTGAAGGGGGGTAGGCAAATTCCAATCACTCCAGCTGAGGTGAAACTACAAAATTCCATCATGCATCTGCCTCTGGGAGTCATGCCTGTGGCTGTTAAGAGTATAACAATGTCAAGTGTGAGGCACTCGGTCATGGACCAAGATGGCCGCCGGCAGTGAAATACATCCCCATGCATGTGTGATGACACACCACACACCACACCACAGATGCCACCGCAACGCATGCACGGCGGCCACATCGGGTGACAGAGTGATTGCTGAGCATTTGTTCCCTCTAGTGGCTGATCTACAAACTACAAAGAATGTGCAGATCAAATGAAGCTCTCTAGATCTGAGCGGGCGCCTTTAGACGTCCGCTCAGCCACGCCCCCTCCCGTGCGCGAGGGAGAAAAACTCAAAAGTTAGAAACAGGCAGTGCTCCCTGTTAACATACAAGCGATCGATTGTATGGGGTGCCGATCCGCGTTGCGCCCATTACGCCGCACATGTTACATATCGCCGCGAACGTCGCAGTGAGGGCAATCATTCTCGGCCCATCAATCACTGGTAACACGAAGCTGATGAGCGGTCGCCTATGGCCAATTTTGTCATTCGTATTCTGCATTTTTAAAGCTTGACATGTTTGGTGTCTATTTACCCGACGTGACCCCGCCTTTTATATTTTACCCCCCAAAAAAAGTATTGCAGCCAGGGGCGTAACTAGAAATCACAGGGCCCCATAGCAAAATTTTGTATGGAGCCCTGTGATTTCTAGTTACACCCCTTGAAGAGCCCACATAGCTCACCTGAGGGTGACCCTGCTGAGCCCACCATAGACCCTCTATGGTGGGCTCTGCAGATCACCCTCAGGTGGGCTGGTCACATCCCTTACCTGTCCGCCTCTTCTTCCTCCGTCTTCCCTCCTCCGTCGCCGGGCCCGCTACGGGACAGGAAGGGGGTGTAAACACCGCGGTCAGCAAGGGGTTAAAGAATTTCTCAGGCCCCGTTAAGAAGGGTCTGCTGCTCTGCGGAGTGTTACTGTGCAGTACATCGGCCCATTCAAAGTAAAACGCACCACAACACAGGTATCGCGTATTAATGGATGATAACATGATTGGGCCCTTAAAGGAAAACACTGCAATAAGAACTTGACCAACGCTCGGACTTCCCCTACAAGACGTGGAGACACCGTGATAACGTCTACACGGAGCTGATCTGTGTCACTGAATAGATTTGATGTCTCTCCTTTCAGGTTTTGTGGTTTTTCCGCAATGTGTGTGATCCGGAAAGATGAATAATGAGACTTTGACATGTTACAATCTTTGATGTTTGATGTTTTAGTTCCCACGTGCAGGGCTGTAGCTACCATAGGGCGAGTGAGGCACTCGCCGCAGGTGAGAGGGGGCGCTGCCAGGGCCTGGCCTGGCTGCACCCCCTCGCCCCTATCGCTATGGCGAGCACAGGGTGCCATGGTACAGGTACGCCAAGTGCTAAGCTGGAGCCTGCGCCACGGCTCGGCAGGGAGAAGAGGGGCGGCACATTCTCCAGCTTCTCCTTGCATTCCCGCTGCTCTCCCCCTACCTGTATGTATCTCTTTTTCCAGTTCAAAAGGGAAATGTCAGGGGTATGTTTAGACCTCCAATATTTCCCCGAAGCCCCCCAAAAGTAAAAAAAAATTATAATAAAAAAAGAAATAACCCCCCCCCCACAAAAAAACACACACTCATGCACACATAGTACTAGACATGTGCAAAGACTAAAAATGTGTTTCAGACAAAATGAACTTATTGGTTTAGTCAAACAAAACTAGTTTTTATGCTATATGGATTTGGCCACCAGCGCATTCTGCTCATGCACGCCCCCATTCTGGAGGCGGGACGCATGACGTAACACACTGCACACGTCTGTTGGGGACTCACAATTTTCTGTTCTTGCCTCGGGTGCAAAGGGAGCTAGCTGCGGCTCTGCCCACGTGACCTTCACAGACTCACTGATGTGTTTTATTCTTACAGAACCTCCCAAAATAAACCTCACCACGTCCGGCAGAGAGGTGAATGTGGGTGCCACGCTGACCGTCACCTGTAATATAATTCAGGGTAACGCGGAGTATTTCGGTCTGTCCGTGAGTGTGGACGGCGTGGAGGTGAAGAGGGAGAACTTCCCGGATCTGGCTACAGAGATCAACGTAACAAGAAGACAACCAAATCTCTCTGTTATCTGTGAAATGTTCATCCGAGAGAATAACAAAGTACTACAAGTATCAGAAGAGAACCTCACTGTGCGATGTAAGTGACTTCCCAATCACAACCAATGATCATCAATGTTACATAGCTGTAAGGACTCCTTCACATGGGTGCATGGCATGGTCAGGAACACTGATTGTAAGTCAGGTCTTCTCATCCAACATCGCTATCTGACCTCCTTTGGCTGAATAGGCCCAGACCCCGCCCCCCCACACATACATACTCCAAAACCTGGTGGAATCATACCCAGAAGAGCGAGGGCTGATAAAGTCAGAAAGGGGGAGGGGAAGCAGCTTCTTATTAATGGTTTTGGAATCTGATAACCAACAAGCTCATATACAGTAGGTATGATGGTCAGTTGTCCACAAACATTTGGCCCTATAGAGTAATTTCTACCTACATCCGACAGGAGTCTTGCTGCAATATATGAGCATGTTGGAATATAATGGATCTTCTTTGTTTCCTCTTGTCACAGATCCGCCCGAGTTCACTAACAGAACCTGTCCGGGCTCTGTTGTCTGGGTGGAGGGAGAGAAAAGGATCTTTGGTTGTAGATCTGACGGGAACCCAACTCCTGAAGAAGAGTGCATCCTCAACACCTTGTCTCTGCAATCCTCCACATCCTTCACTGCAGCAAGAAACATGTCCGGAGTCTATACATGCCGCGCATCAAACTCTATGGGAAACGCGACCAAGTCTGTGGAAGTAACCGTGCAGTGTACGTATATACGATCACACAATGTATCAGAGATTGTATTCTTCAATATATCGTAGTTATATATTATAAACTTATATTAACTTACCTCATGAGTGTAATAATTGTCAGCTCTGTTTTTCCTTTTTGAATTTTGGCATTAGTACATGTCCCCTATGGTGGTGTATTTTACCTGATGCCTTCTGACTTGACAATAGTTGGCTTATTGACTGTACAAATAGCCAGAACTGAATAACAAATGTTGCCCCCCCCTCCCCCCATTACACTTTAATAAGGTTCACCACAAAATTCATGAACTTTGACTTTGAGCAAGATTCGCTCATCCCTACTGAAGACATTTCATTGCTGATCCAAGAAGCTTCTTGAGTGCTACTGGCAATTCGGTGACCTTAGTCCAACCACCAATGTGTCAAGGCAGATGTTGACTGCAGGGGCGTAACTAGAAATCACCGGGCCCCATAGCATAATTTTGTATGGGGCCCTGTGATTTCTAGTTACGCCCCTTGCAGAGCACACCTGATATCCCACACAGCCCACCTGAGAGTGACCCTGCAGAGCCCACCATAGACTCTCTATGGTGGGCTGTGCGGGGTGTCAGTTGGGCTGCACACCTCTTACCTGTCAGCACCGATCCGCTGTCTGACTCTATAGTCGCTGGCAGGCTCTGCCTCTTCCATCGTCGGGCCCCGCCTCCTCTTCCATAATCAGGCCCGCCTCTTCCTCCACTTCTGAAGCCGGGCCCAGCCTTCCTCCTCCACAGCTGCTGGCTGTCACTGACTCAGCAACGGCTGTGAGGAGGAACACGACGCTGCAGACATCACTGCCAGGTTGTCGGTGATCTAACACGTTCCTCCTCACACCCGCCAGTACTTTGTATCTCTCTATCTCCCCTCTGATCAATGTTTATA
>NW_017309929.1:24969-30702 GCF_000935625.1 Nanorana parkeri
CCCTCTGATCAATGTTTATAAACAATGTTACTTTGTATCTCTCTATCTCCCTCTGATCAATGTTTATAAACAATGTTACTTTGTATCTCTCTATCTCCCTCTGATCAATGTTTATAAACAATGTTACTTTGTATCTCTCTATCTCCCTCTGATCAATGTTCATAAACAATGTTACTTTGTATCTCTCTATCTCCCTCTGATCAATGTTCATAAAGAAAGTGTCAGATGGTCAGTTTTGTAGCAGCAGCTCTATTTATATAGCAACTCCTAGGAATCGCCAGCAAATGCAAGGTGGGAAAGCAGCATTGGGGCAGAAGGTCATGATATACTGCACAAGTTCTATCTACTTCGATAAAAGTTTTGGGTGTGTTTAGCATGCCCAAGGTCCACAATTGGTTAAAGAGAATCTGATCTCTGGGAGTTCTTCCCAAATAAAGACAGGCAGAGGGCAAAGGACTAGTCACCAATATTGTCTATGAACTCCCTGCTGCTGATTTTCTCCCCATTACTGGCAGCAGTGCCTGAGGTCTCACACTGTAGATATACAGCTATGAGGCACATTCACATAGGAAGAACACTGCTGTTTTTTAGGAGGAATCATTCAATGTTCAATGGTACTGCTTAGGTACAATTACAATCGCTAAATGTTCCCTGTAACTTAGCAAATCTTCACTGTGTACGTCTGGCTCCACTTTAATCATAATCGTTTTCCTGGAAGTCTCTGCCATTGTTAATTTTATTTTAAATATCTTTTGTTTTTCAGACCCACCAGGGCACCCGACAGTGAACATCTCCTCATCATTGATTAGCACAGGAGGATCTGTCAATCTTACTTGTTATTCAGACGCTCTTCCCCCTCCCATGTACAAGTGGGAAATCCCGCCTCATGCCCAAGTGGCCTTCTCCATAGACAAAAGTTCCATCACCATCACAGAAGCATCATCCTACCACAGCGGAGTCTACACCTGTCAAGTCGAGAACCAACATGGGAAATTATCCGAACAACAGAGTTTAGAAGTTAAAAGAGGCAAGTGACGCCGGGAGACCATTAACAAAGGAAATCCTCTATATACTCAGCTCAATACCATTACCACCCAATACCCATGATTATCAATACACCACACCCAGCGGTTCTGTGATCTACATGCAGCTCCACCTGCTGGTGAAATCTAATACTGCACTGCAGACATACAATTGGCGTTGTTCTTTATGAGCCCCGCTGTATCTATCAGATCTATCTGTATCAAACTACGGGGTATCTGTATCTACACATGAGGGAAGCCATGACTACTCATTCCATGTGCAGAATCTGCTTCCTGCTTAGTAATGACGCACAATGTTTACACCCAGGGCCGAAGCTGTGGGAGGCATGTTCCCGGGTGCCACTGGGTGTGTGGATGTAGAACTTGGGGGGGGGGCAACTTTGAACCTTTACCCCTGGTGACAGAATGTCCAGCTTCCCCACTGTTTACACCTTCCTGATCTCTTATGTCATCACTTAACAGCTCACTCTCTGTGTTAAAGGAGAACTATGAGGTCAGTGTTTTTCCCCATAGTTCTCCTTAGGGTAACGGGAGGACACAAACTAGCGTCCTCCCATCATCCAAAGCTCAGTATATAGGGAGCTACAGCTCGCGGTATACTGAGACCGCCGCAGCCGGGACATTACTGTCTGGATCCACCCTGCTGCGTGATTGACAGCTGGCTCTGCCTATCTAGAGACAGAGCCAGCTGTACCCGCCCCCTCCCCCGTCTGTTCCGCCGGTCAGCGCTGGAGGAACGGAGCGGGGAGGGGAGGAATCCCTGCAGGGAGCCGTGATTGACAGTCACCGATCTCTGCAGGGACAGGATCGAGAAGTGAGCGAGCGCCGGTATGTGTTCTCTCAATTCCTGATCTATTGAGCCGACCTGTGACAGTCTCATTGCCACACGTCGGCTCGAACTATGAGGAGGAGTGACAATCACTCCCCTCATAGTTTTCCTGTAACTCAGATTTGATCTCAGCACAACTTTGAACCTTTACCCCTGGTGACAGAATGTCCAGCTTCCCCACTGTTTACACCTTCCTGATCTCTTATGTCATCACTTAACAGCTCACTCTCTGTGTTAAAGGAGAACTATGAGGTCAGTGTTTTTCCCCATAGTTCTCCTTAGGGTAACGGGAGGACACAAACTAGCGTCCTCCCATCATCCAAAGCTCAGTATATAGGGAGCTACAGCTCGCGGTATACTGAGACCGCCGCAGCCGGGACATTACTGTCTGGATCCACCCTGCTGCGTGATTGACAGCTGGCTCTGCCTATCTAGAGACAGAGCCAGCTGTACCCGCCCCCTCCCCCGTCTGTTCCGCCGGTCAGCGCTGGAGGAACGGAGCGGGGAGGGGAGGAATCCCTGCAGGGAGCCGTGATTGACAGTCACCGATCTCTGCAGGGACAGGATCGAGAAGTGAGCGAGCGCCGGTATGTGTTCTCTCAATTCCTGATCTATTGAGCCGACCTGTGACAGTCTCATTGCCACACGTCGGCTCGAACTATGAGGAGGAGTGACAATCACTCCCCTCATAGTTTTCCTGTAACTCAGATTTGATCTCAGCAGCTGGTGATCAGGGAGTGTGAATGGGAACACGTATAGAGGGGTATTCTCAAATTTTGACTGCACAAGTGGAAATACACTTTAAGCGGTTAGGCAATGTCCTTGAAGTGAGCAATCTATACTCCCTCCAATGTTACTCTCCAAATCTCTACATATAACACAATGATAAACATTTCAGAGAGCAGACATGTAAGAATGTGTATGTATAGAAAACAGAATATCTGAAAAAGAATCAAAATAGTGTATCTGACCCCAAGAACAAAAACGTAATATATTGCAGCTTCCCAATCCTTACACGTGGGGCAGATTCTTTTTTGTTTCAGGTTTTTTTTCCCCCTTATTCTCCCTGGTGATCCTGCCAGTAGCACACTTCCTGTCCTGGGGTGACAACGCTCGCTCACTGCATTTATTTGAACAGTGCAATAACATGTAGAAATGTTTGCTGTGTACTTTCCCTTTAAGACAATCCTGGTAATACAATGTAGCAAACTTTCTTTAGAAACATTTCTATAATTGAACGCTAACAATCGGAGTTCCGGGAAGTTGATACATTTATGTGAGAGTTATAACGCTGATTTGTTTCTTTACAGATCACACCGTACTTCTGGCCGTTCTTCTCGTCGTAGGCTTCATCGCGTTATCCGTCCTGGTCGGCGCCATTGTCTACTACTTTTTATGTCGAAATGGGAAAAAAGGGTTTTATGATCTTGTGAGACTAAAAGCAAGTAAGCATGCAGACGCAAACGTTCCTCTGCAAGAAAACAGCGTGGTCTAGGACGGACATCCCCCAATCTTAGTGCGCTGTTAGCCTCTGCGGTGCTGTCGGCGCAGACATTCTGAATGTATAGACCGGCCCAAACACTGAAACCCAAATACAGATCCTACAGAATACTTGATGATAAAATGATTATGTCCTAAAAGGACCGGAATTCACCCAAACCCGGCGACACGTATGAACAATCCCGGTGTGGAGCTTGTAGATATCAGGGGGTCCAGTGTCCATTGGAATTCTGCCTTGTGGACCTTCTTATGCTCGACCAATGGACTTCAATGTACAGATCTGGATCTGGTATGGTGTCACCATTCCCCATTTTACTGGACTCTCCTCTATATCTGTGTCCCGTTGATGGTTTTGGCGTCACATTATTATTATAGTTTGGAAGGTATTGCCATTATTTTTGTAGAGATACTAAAGGAAAACACTAAACATTGCAGGACAGCACCGGTACCGAGCTACAGCACATAGTGACTGTGAGAGATGGGAAAAGATATGAATACTCTGCATAGGATGGAGCCGGAGAGGTGGATACTCTGTATACAAGAAGGAGCCTGAGATACGGAGGATAGATAGATATACTGTATACGTATAAGATGGTGCTGAGGATACATAGGAGAGATGGATAAACTGTATATAAGATGATGGAGATGGGAATAGTGACATTATAACATTGCAGGAGGACCTGGATAAAATAGGGGGAGGGGCATTATAACATTGCAGGAGGACCTGGATAAAATAGGGGGAGGGGCATTAATGTGGCAGATGAGGTTTAATGTCGATAAAGAAGCAGCATAGGACAGAAATAGAAATAGAATACACATAAGAAAATATATAAAGGTATGAACAGGATTTTGTGGGGGTGGTATCTACAGATTATTAATTGAGGCAGTGGGAAGTGTGGCTGTAGATATGTTATATGATATGATTTGCTGCCATTAATGCTGTTATAATTTAGGAGCACTGTGACTATGGAATGTAAAATGTTTTCTTAGAAGAGATACATATATATATATACAAGACTTTGTAACTGTAATTCCTATAGCTCCTCTTACAACTCAGGTTACTCCGGGCCCTACAGTACTGATAAATATGGGTGATCAGGGTAAGGACCAGGCTACACTGGCGATTTGTGAATGAGCGATTTAGCCCTTGGCAGTCATATTTTAGCACATTGAAGGTCGTACTCTAAGAGTCAAATTGCCTCAGTGCAACCCAACCCTCCCTGCAACCTAACCAGCCCTATAATCCAACCCTCCCTGCAACCTAACCCTCCCTGCAACCTAACCCTCCCTGCAACCCAACCCTCCCTTCAACCTAACCCTCCCTATAATCCAACCCTCCCTACAACCTAACCCACCCTATAATCCAACCCTCCCTTCAACATAACCCTCCCTATTACCCAACCCTCCCTTCAACATAACCCTCCCTATTACCCAACCCTCCCTGCAACCCAACCCTCCCTGCAACCTAACCCACCCTATAATCCAACCCTCCCTTCAACATAACCCTCCCTATTACCCAACCCTCCCTTCAACATAACCCTCCCTATAACATAACTCTCTCTATAACTTAATCCCCCCTACAACCTAACCCTACCTATAGCCTAACCTATATCTCAAGCCTGACACATGAACCATCATTGTAAACCCAACCCTATCCCTCTCCAATGTAAATGTTACCCCCTTGGGAGCGCTCTCACCTCTCTGTGTTGGGCTCTACTGCAACCAAAGATTACCGGTTGCCGGGATTCTGATACCGGAATCTTCTGTTCCACGTTTCCTGATTGTCTTCTGTTGGCGATATAATTCAGGTTCAAATTCTGGGCATTTCAGAGGCGTGTCTCAGAACTGTGCTTGATTTTGCAGCTGGTAAAAATGTATGTTGTATGTTGTACATAGATGTATACATGTATGTTGTACATAAATGTGTTTTTTTTTAAATATGTAAATTGTCCTTGTTATATGTCTAATAAGCTAAATTATATCTGTAACTGTTACTGGGTTAGGGATTGATTGTACATTCAGGAGCCAGACAAACCCCGGGAACCAGCGAACCAAAGCGGCTGGAGGGATGCAGCTCCCCCCGGAATGTTAACCTAGAATAGTCTGCTGTATACCCCTATGGCCTCTGATAAATACTTCCCAAGGAACTCTCTCTGGTCATAAAGGGACTCGAGGGCCCCAGTCAAGAAGGGGTTATACCCAGGGGCGTAACTAGAAATCACAGGGCCCCCATTGCAAAATTTTGTATGGGGCCCCCGTGATTGCTAGTTATGCCCCTTGCAGAGCCCACCTGATATACCAAACAGCCCACCTGAGAGTGACCCTGCAGAGCCCGCCGTAGACTCTCCTTAGTGGGCTCTG
>NW_017309929.1:31030-38986 GCF_000935625.1 Nanorana parkeri
GGGGGTTCCTCTTAGGCGGGCCCTGCCTCTCCTTCACTGCGAACGCCGGCCTCTTCTGCCGCAGATGCTGGCTGTCACTGACGCGGCTCCGTAGCGGCTGTGAGGGGAAACGCGCCGCGGCCGCTGCACACATCACTGACAGGTTGCCAGTGATCTAACAGCGGCGCGTTCCTCTTCACAGCCGCTGCGGAGCTGTGTCAGTTGTTTTATGAGGTAATAATGACAGTATAAGCCGTTAGTGTACAGAAGTCATGTTCTTAGAAGAGAACCCACAGAACAGGAACAGGAAACGCATCACAGGAAACAAGTGCCACAGAGATGAATCATAGAGTTGCATATAAACTAAACATAACACTCATAACATCTCCCTCTTAATAAATGATCATTGTAAAATTTGGATGAATCCTTGTAGTAACATATTTACAGGTTAAGTCTTTTGGGTGGTTGTGAATGTCTACCACTGCGGGTGAAGACCGGCCCTCGTTGTATAAAGTGTTTCTTAGCCCTCTCCGAGGTCACTGGGCTCTTCTCACCACTTACTGGCATGCTCTGCTCGTCACTCCCGTCCGATATACGTGCTTGCTCCGGACTGTCATTAACATTAGTCTGTGGCATCATCACTGTACATTCCCTACCACCAATTGGTGAGTTTGCCCTTGCATTACCAGGCGCGTCTGGCCTGTCAAGACTGACAGTATTAATGCAGCCTCCAAGCAACAGCCAAGCTTGAAGAACCACCAGCACAAGCTTCAGCACAAAAATCACCAACGCAACTCACCTGGGAGCATGCCTGCATCATGCAGGTACTGTGGCAATGTGCATATACGAGAGAAAGAACAGTGCCCTGCATATGGGAAAAGCTGTAGACCATGTGGTAGATGAAATCATTTTGCAGGAGTGTGTTTGTCTAGTAAAACTGAAGCAAGGAAACTGCACACAGTTGAGCACATGTCAGATCTTGAGAATGCACACTTGCTTAGCACTAATGTGGTTTACACGAAGGAATGCATTGGTGCTGTACAATCTAAAGGCCCAAAATGGTTTGTAAATCTCAGACTAAATAATATATGCCAACCCTGCCAGCTGGACTCGGGTGCAACATGTAATGTCGTGAGTTTAAAAGACAAAATGAGACTGGCACCTAGGGCACCTCTTCAGCCTAGTGGCACCACACTGAAATTATATTCAGGGGAGCTAATGGAATCAATGGGACGTTTCTGAACAGAATGCTGCATACGTGGACATATGCACAAACTTGAATTTGAGATTGTGGAAGCCAATCAGAAACCACTACTGTCCGGTTCAACATGTGAGCACCTGGGTCTGATGCAGTTCACCATTCCTGCTGAGCTACATAATGTCCATAATCAGTCTGCAAAATCCTTGACAAGGCCACTGACAAAACAGCAAAGTCTATAGTAGGGTTGCCACCTGTCCAGGATTCACCTGGACAGTCCGGGTTTTAAATGCCGTGTCCAGGTTTCATGGCAGCAGAAACCCGGACACAAGATGTCAGGCAGACAGCAGCAACCAAAATTAGGATAGGGGCTACTGGCCGCCCACTAAAAATAGTCTCAACTGTGATATTTATATATGAAAAGGTGGCGCTATTTACATATGAACATGCCACGGCTCATTCTCCCAAAAAAATGTCTGCGCCTCGCTAGAGTGTTCGGGTTTCACTTGAAGAAAAAGTGGCAACCCTAATTTACATATGAAGGGGCCAAGCTATTTACATATGAATAAGCACAGAGGGATGGTGATGCTGGACCCCGGTCAGTTGGAGACTTGTTTCAGCAACGGGTTCGACAGCGGTTGGCGTTATATGGTGCCAACCCATCAGAGACCGCCATACAGAATGCCATTAGAGGCATCCAGCTGCAGGATGAGCGACAAGCGAGAGAACTAGAGCGGCAACATGAGTGGAGAATGGCGCAACTACGGCAATCAGAGACAACACCTAGTTGCCCTTTCGGGCGTTCAAACTATTTAAGACGGAGATCCAGGGAGAGGAGGGAGCCGACCTCTCTCCCCAGCAGCAGATGAAACTACCACTCCCAGCTGAAGAGCTGGCAACAGGGTTCCAGGGAGAGGAGGCAGCTGACCTCTCTCCCCAGCGGCAAATGGAGTTCCAGGGAGTGGAGGCAGATGGCCTCCTCTTACATCACTGGCCAGCGACCTAAGAGCAGGTGGGGCCAGTGATGTAAGAGAAGGAGGGGCCCGTCGATAGCAGAGGAGGCGGGGCCCGGGGACGGAACATAAGTCGGGGCCCGGCGACCACAGAGACCCTGCAGAGCCCACTATAGAGAGTCTATGGTGGGCTCTGCAGGGTCACTCTGCCTGGGGCTCTGCAAGTGGCATGACTAGCAATCACGGGGCCCCATACAAAATTTTGCTATGGGGCCCTGTGATTTCTAGCTGATACTCCAAATATTTGGTAGGCAACATGGAAACTGAGGATGTACAAAGGAGCTTAACCGGCCTATGGATGCATCTAGCATTACATTCTGGAGACCAGGAGAGAATCTCAGCCATCCTCCAATTGAAGGTCAGGTTATGTTTCTGTAGCCACCGGTAACCCAGAACAATGGGATAGTGTGGAGAGGAAATAACCTGGAAACATACCGACTCCCCGTGTAAGGCCCCTACCGCCAGATCAACCGGAACAGTCTCATGGGTCTGCCATCAATGGCCAATGGAGCCGCACCATGCAACAGAGGAATTGAATTCTTAGAGACAAATGTGCTGTCAATAAAAGTATCCAGCAGCACCGGAGTGACAATCAGCCCAGGAGAGGACAACCGTAATTAATGGTTTGTCTTTTGGGAGAACCGGGGACAAAGTAATTCCATTCCATTCCGGCCACTCAGTGTATATAATAATCCGGCCACTCAGTGTATATAATAATCCGCCCACTCGGAGTATATAATACTCCGGCCACTCGGTGTATATAATACTCCGGCCACTCGGTGTATATAATACTCCGGCCACTCGGTGTATATAATACTCCGGCCACTCGGTGTATATAATACTCCGGCCACTCGGTGTATATAATACTCCGGCCACTCGGTGTATATAATACTCCGGCCACTCGGTGTATATAATACTCCGGCCACTCGGTGTATATAATACTCCGGCCACTCGGTGTATATAATACTCCGGCCACTCGGTGTATATAATACTCCGGCCACTCGGTGTATATAATACTCCGGCCACTCGGTGTATATAATACTCCGGCCACTCGGTGTATATAATACTCCGGCCACTCGGTGTATATAATACTCCGGCCACTCGGTGTATATAATACTCCGGCCACTCGGTGTATATAATACTCCGGCCACTCGGTGTATATAATACTCCGGCCACTCGGTGTATATAATACTCCGGCCACTCGGTGTATATAATACTCCGGCCACTCGGTGTATATAATACTCCGGCCACTCGGTGTATATAATACTCCGGCCACTCGGTGTATATAATACTCCGGCCACTCGGTGTATATAATACTCCGGCCACTCGGTGTATATAATACTCCGGCCACTCGGTGTATATAATACTCCGGCCACTCGGTGTATATAATACTCCGGCCACTCGGTGTATATAATACTCCGGCCACTCGGTGTATATAATACTCCGGCCACTCGGTGTATATAATACTCCGGCCACTCGGTGTATATAATACTCCGGCCACTCGGTGTATATAATACTCCGGCCACTCGGTGTATATAATACTCCGGCCACTCGGTGTATATAATACTCCGGCCACTCGGTGTATATAATACTCCGGCCACTCGGTGTAGATACAGCGTCTGCAGTTCCTCCACATTTCCGTGTTCACAAAGCCGATGGTTCTGCATTCTGGGCCAACAAATATTGCACAATCCGCCATTACGGGGGAAAACGGCGGCGACCCTGCAAGACACTTGTGCTCCAAATCTGAACGGCACCCCAACTCAACTTCCCAATGCACTTGTGTTGCATAATGCGTGTTAACATGCGTGCACCGACACTACACAACATTGTGAACAAGACCTTAGAGCCCATGCTCTGGGTGGATTGCTTTTTGTTCCCCCTCATGGGCCCCGATGACAATGGTGTATATGAAATGGAGGCTCAATATTGGGAGTATTAGAGTGTGAGCCGTGCCGCCTTTACTAAAGCTGAAGCGGAGACACCGGCGCTCCAAATTTGCAAAATACGTCTATTTATTGACGCGCATCGCGGTAAAAAAAACAACGACCGTTTCGGTGTCACAAAGGATCCCCTTCATCAGGTAAAACATACATACGGTCCCATCGCATAACATACCCAAACATACTGTTTGTTTTACCTGATGGTTTTTTTCCTTTATTATTTTCTCTATTTATTTACTTTTACACTTTTAAACTTCCTGCCGGTTACGCAAAAGGCGAGGGAAAAACGCCCCAAAGAAGCTCCTGTACCTGTTTGGGCGTAGGGCGTTTTTCAGCGCGTTTCCACGGGCTGAAATACGCCCAGGTGGGAACCATGCCCATAGGGAACTGTGGGATCTTACTTGCTGAGCGTTTTTCAGCGCTCCCATCAGCGCCCAGGTGTGAACCAGGCCTTAAGGAGGTGGGGCTGCCTCCTCGCAAACCTGCACCCAATTTTATCTTTTGCTACATGTGCTCCAAGATGGAGACTCTCATAGGTTAGAGTTAGGACCGCACTATATAGAGGGGCCTTGACGAGGCCGTGCGGCTTTCACATATTCTGCAGAAGACGTGTATACAAGACCTTATAGACAGGTTAGACGGGTATTATTGCATGCTGGCTGGTGAGTGTGCGGGGAAACTGCTAGGATCCAGAGCGCCTCCAGGTGGCGCTGGAGCTAAGCCCTGCAGTTTCCGTACTCACCTGCAGGGGTCTCCAGGCAGCCAGGAACTGCTAGGTACCAGACCTCCACTGGGTGGTGCTGGAAACTGCAACTCCAGTGATCACCTGCGGGTGTCTCCCAGCTGCCAGCGGTTATCCATCACCTGGTGCTCCCTGGGAGGGTACTTAAGCCCTCCCTGCAGTAAGGTCTGTGGCTCCGTTTTGTTTCCTGTTTTCCCTGAGTCCCCAGTCCTGTAACCTGCTTCTGTTCCCGAGTCCTGTATCCTGTTTATCTTCCCTGCTTGTTGTCCGGAACTGTGACCTGCTTATGTTCCTGAGTCCTGTTAGCGCCTTGTACCCTGACCTTTCGTCCCTTAGTTCCCCTGGTGTTTTGCTTTGCTCCCCGGGTTTGCTTGCCTGTTACTTCTTGCATGTGGTGTGGTTTAGATGTAGCCGGTTGCTAAGACTTGTTTCTGTTTGTATTATTCTGGTTGGCGTATTAAAACTGTATATCATACATTCTGCCTTGTCCTGTGTGGTCACGTGTTTGGTCTGCCTGTGCGGGTACCTGCGCAGGTGTGGGGGTCACCTGTGCCGGTATCCCTGACAGAAACCTTTTCCTGTTGGCTTAGGGTTGGGGTGAAGCCAAGACTATTTATTGGTCAGGGAGGCAACTTATAACATCAAAGAAACAATGGGGGTAAGTTACTAAAGGAGTAAAGCATGTTCACCTTGCAAGGGAATTTATACTTAGCTTAGCTGCTGCCCAATCAGCTGCACATAAGCAAAGGGGCGGGATGATGTGATGTCATGATGTCTAGCCACATGGCTAGATTTTGTTAATGACATGAACCTAACATGGCCACGTGGCAATTTAAGTTCAATGACATCAGCACAAACGTCCCGCCCCTTTTGTTTATGGTTAGCTGTGGGCCGGGGATGCTCCATGGCACTTCCAGGTTCACACCGGGTTCATCCCCATGCCAGACCTTATGTCAGCAACCCCCTGCTGCTGCTGCGCATGCATACAGTCCCCTTGGGAAACGTGCACTTCCGCGCAGGCGTGCGCGCCACGGACCGGCCGCGATGAAGCGCACCAAACGGCGCACAGGAAGTGACACGCTGACCTAATCGCTCCCACTATATAAACTCAGCCTGCAGGCTTCCGTATTGCTGGATCATCTTCAGCTCTCCTGTGTCCTGTGATTTACGTTGATCCTGATCGGCCTGCCGCCTGCCCCTGACTTCGGATTGTTTACTGGACTTTGCCTTTGCCTCATCCCTCTGTACTGTTCCTGCCCGATTGGTGTGACCTTGGCTCGTTGACCTGGATTTCGGATTCTGCCCGGTTCTACTACAGCACCTGGATTTTGGCTTGCACGGTGCTATCACCACCGGCACCCGTGCCACTCGCTGTCTACTTGGACTCTGTCCCCATCCTCAGAGTCCTACTTGAGGTGCAAGGGAGGCCTCCTCACACATTCAGTCTCCAATCAGGTAGGTGACACCTTACTTCTAGCATAATGGCCACTATTGATACAGCTTGCTTAGTGGAGCAAGTTACCAAGTCATACACAGTCCATGGTTGTTGAGGTCATTACCACCCAGAAGGTGAGCCGTGCTGTCCCGCGCTTTCCCCCATTAAAACCATTTTGGGAGATTTTTCATTCTGTGTTGTCGTTTTTTAGTCTTTACTGAGCTACTGTCAGGAAGCCGGAGCCAAGATTCTTTCATCGCCGTTTGCGCATGCGCATGGTGCAGCTAATAGAGTTGTGTCAGGTGCAGCGTCTCTGCGTAAACGCGCGCGTCACGTGTTGTTTGAGTTTTTGGCGCCCTCTGGGCTATATAAGGCTGTGACTAACAAACCTCCTTTGCTGTCAGACCGTCAGCTTCCCTGTGTCCCCTGCATCCTGCTCCTGAAGTCTTCCTGTTATCCTGACCCGGCTTGGCTTTGACCTTTCTGCTTCTCTCCAGTGATTGACCCTCGGCTTGTTCCAGACCATCCTCCTGCCTCATCCTCTGTACCTCGGCCTGTCCTGTATACCCTGCTATCCTTTGCCTGCTGCTCCTGCTCATCGTCTTCCGCTACTACTGGCACTCCTGCCCCTCTGTGCCCCGGTGCTCCTGTACCCATTCAGGAGCCCCAAGACTAGAGAAGTGAGAGAGGCCGCCCCCCGACATCTCAGACTCCCCTAAGGTACGTGACCGCTACATTCTGAGTCACAAAGCGTAAAGTTCACACGGGAAGGGCTCGTCCGTTTTATAACAAAAGGAAGCGTGTTGTGGTTTCGAATATATTTTCTGCTCAGATCTAAAAATAAATAAAATATTTTTAACATGAAATTTTGCATATTAATATTTTATATTTCTGAAGCCGTGCGATGCAGCTTTAGGCTGATTTTCAAATTTTCTTAAAGGAGAACTATGGGGGGTAGGGGGGGTTCTTGTCACTCATCCTCATAGTTCTAGCCGACCTGTGACAATGAGACTGTCACAGGTCGGCTCAGTAGATCGGGAGGTGAGCGAACACATACCGGCGTTTGCTCACCTCTCGAAAATTAATTTGAATTAATTCATGTTTAAATTATTTTCTTAAATCTAATGATCTGTTCCAAGAAGTCTGGAGACGCAGGGACACAGTAGTGACGTGGAGGTCTATAGAATGAACCAATGAGCGCTGGGAGGAACTTGGCCAGGTGAAATCTCTTCAGTGGAGCACCATTCGGGGGTGGTGGAGGGGAGGAAAGTACCAAATTTTTCAAAAAGAGGGCAAAAATGTCTTATGGAGCGAATCCCTATCGCCCGACTCCCGGCACATGCAGTTTTGGGCGCCGGGCGAGTAGGTGTTTTTGGTACATTCGGCGCTGCTCCGGACAAGCAGAGCTAAATGTACAGTGTGGGGCCGCCGCTCGTTTAATACAAGTGGTCTAATCAGATCACTTGTATTAAATTGAGCGGCGGCGATCGTGTCTGGGGCCCCCCCCCGCCGTGGTTTTCGGGGTTCCCCGCTCCTCTGAGGGACCCGTGACCACGGCATAGGAGCTCACAATAGAGCCCGTAGAGCAGACGAAGAACGTCCGTTCATTGTACCGGGAGAAGAGGACACTCCGCATTGTACGGGGA
>NW_017309930.1:0-449 GCF_000935625.1 Nanorana parkeri
TCATAATGGGCACAGCGGGTGTACAGACCCGGGAACTCACTAGTAGTAGGGGATAAGTCCCCATGCTGGGGTGACTAAGGTGAGAATAAAGATGGGACTGACCCCTGGGAGTCCAATAGAAATAAACAGAGGACCGGCTCTTGGTCATGTTTCCACCGGAAGGTCAATGGCCTCACCCTGGCCTAACCACCATTGGTCAAAGCCGAGGTGTAACGTAGATGGTGTTTTCCCCATGGTGGCGCAGGGGGGTCTGACTATAATAGCGGAATTTGCCTTTTGATGTAAGGTCGGCTTAAAAAGCATGTTTGGTCCACCAACTCAAGCACCTACTTCCCTGTGTTTTGCTTCCACGAGGAGCACGAGATAAACAATAAAATGAACAAAGCGGCTGGCGTTTTGCCTAAACTGGGGCGGGGGGGGGGGGGGGACACACTTCCTAACTCAATAAC
>NW_017309930.1:585-823 GCF_000935625.1 Nanorana parkeri
ATCAGAGAATGTGATTGGGGCATTTGGTCTCCTATTCTTCCCCCTTCCCGTCTTTACTCTCGGAGGGTTTAATAGCAGAACGGGCTCCTTTCAGCCGGCCCGACATCATTTACATCTTGAATGCATCCATATTTCGGCAATCAAACCTTTAATGGCAAAATGACTGTAATTTCTGCATCCAGTTTACATTCGATCTGTAATAGAAAATCCGGCTGTTCTCTGAAAAGAACTTCAATAG
>NW_017309930.1:908-5664 GCF_000935625.1 Nanorana parkeri
AGGCGCGGGACAATTATATTAACACTGCCTTCTATAATCAAGCAATTTGAAGCGGCGTGTCAAGAAGCACTAAAGATTGTGTCTTAATAGGAAAACTAGAACACGCGAACGCCGCATCCGCATTGCTCAGATCTGTGTTTTGTTGGCAGAGAGAGAGAGAGAGAGAGAAAAAAAAAGGTTTGCCAAATGTCCATTGCGATTGAAATACTCGATATCAGCGGTTCTGTGTGACCTCAGGACCCACATTTGTCCTTGGTGATTAAGTCACGACCCAAGTCGCACTCCAATGGAACGCACGGCATTAGGTTACGGTGCGTTGCGGTGCGAGCAGGCCCGGATTCCCCACAAGGCCACCGAGGCACGGCCTCGGGCGGCAGCGGTGTTCTTGTGGGGAAGTTCTGGGCGCCGGGCGGTAAGTTGCCCTCTCTACATTCAGTCCTGCTTTGCACAAGTGAGGGAAGCTGATTGTTCGTTACATGTGATCTCAGCCTCCTCCCCTCCCCCCTGCACTTACCTCTCTCCTCGCTGGCTCCGTCCTCCGGGCTCCGCCGCCCAGTCTCTCCACACTGCAGGGAGCAGAGCGGCCGGGTTAAAAGTAACCCTGCGGCTCCATGTACACAGGGAGAGCTGTGCCGTGCTGTGCTGTGCCGTGCTCTTCCTCTCTCATCTGTCACAGGGGTTCCAGCACAGCGCTGTGCTAGAACTCCTGTATTGGAGGTGACAGGGGATATTGCAGAACCTGGCCTTAGGGCGGCAGGGAGAGTAAATCCGGCCCTGGGTGCGAGCGTACCGACTTTGGGTTTAAAATGAATGGCAATGTTGCTCCCACACCACAATGCACGGTAGGTGTGATTTGCGTGGTACAGTGCGTTAATCGCACGGTACTCTGTGATTAACGCACTGTACTAGTGTGAACGGGCCCTCAAAAACACTGACAGACACACACAACCACAGACACAATCTCACACACACATTCACACTCCAAAAAAAGATCCACCCAGTCTCCCTACCTGACGAGAACTGGAGTGGATCCTCAGCCTGGGGTCCAGTGTGAGCTCTATCCATATGTGTATTGTTTCTACAGCTCCCTTGCCCACCCTGTAGAGGTGCCGGGAGCCAGAATGTGACGTCAGTCCGGTCCAGGCACCTCTATGGGACATGTGAGGGAGCTGTAACCAATGCACGTATGGATGGAGCTACCTCACGGCCATACCCCCAGCCCACCTCAAGCTGATACTCGGCACCGGGCAGCATATTTTGAATGGCTGCTCGGCGCGAGAACTGACAGAGCGGTGCTAGGGGGAGGCTGAGGAGCCGCTCACCTAGAAAAGTGGAAGGCACGCGGTGACCCACTGAACACGGGTTCATGACCCACTTTTGGGTCACAACCCACCAGTTGAGAACCAAGGCTTTATAGGATGTCCTATGCTGTGCGCTGTGCTGGCCGAGCTGAGTAATAACCACACCCCCTCATCATATGTGTCCACACACACAGGGCTATTCACAAAGCTGCTGAAGGCAGCCGAGTGAATAACCGACCCGAAGTGAAGTGAGCCGAACAACGTTCAGCTATTCACTTCAGGCTTGTACAGCTGATTTCAGCCATACATCGGTTTGCTCCGGGTCGGCCGAACATGCTCAGGAGTTCGACTCAGCCGATCGAACATCTGGATCTGCTAAGCCGAACCTCCGGCAGGCTACTCGCTGCTGTTCGGCCTATTCTCACATTCTCATAGGGGCCGAACGGCAGTGAGTGAATAGCCGAATGCCACCGAGCGGGATTTGGCTCTGGTATTCTGCTCGGTACCTCCGTGATACCGAGCAGAATAGCCAAGCAGTGAAAAAGAATGAAAAAGTAGGAACAAAATGTTTACTAAAGTAAATAAATGATAAATGTTAAAAAATAAAGATTTAAAAAAGAAAAAAAAATCAAAGATAATTGAAAAAAAAAACCCCCACAGAATGAAGATTATTGAAAGAAGAAACATAAAAAAAAAAAAAAAAAACTGCTAGCTCCAGTAGGAAACTGTTTCCTATTGGCTGGGACCTGCTAGAGTATTCTAGCAGGACACGCCCAATGAATGTCAACTGGGCGGAGCCGGCCGTGACGTCATGGCCGGCTCCGCCGAGTTGTCATTGTTTATTGACAGTTCCGTCATCCTGGCCCTATCAAACAGGGTGGATAAAGACTCCCGATTGCAGAAGAAGATGTAGAAGAAATGGAAGCACCAGTGATGGAGAAACGAGGAAGATTAAGCACCAGCGATGGTGAGACGTTGCAGGAGTTATGTCATACCGGTCCAGCCAATCAAGGCAGCTGAAGACTCCTGATCTCAGAAGAAGATGGAGAAGAAATAGAAGCACCAGTGATGGAGAGACGAGGGAGATTATGGAGAAACGAGCGAGATTGAGCCCTCGTTCACACCTGAACGTTTTGTAGCGCGTTCCACGCTCGACGAACACTCTACAAAACGCTCAAAAATATAAATCCCATTGTAGTCAATGGTCACGTTCCCACCTCGGCGTATTTCCGCCCGTCCCTAACGTGCTACAAAACGGCCCACGCCTGAAAAGGTACATGTACTACTTTGGGCCGTTTTGTTGTGCGTTTCCATTGGGATACAGCCTTTGGTAGCCTTTGGAAACGCGCGTTTGTCGCGTGACTTTTTTACCGCGAATGGCAGTAAAAAAACGCGCGACAGGCGTGCATATGCAATATGCCTAGGTGTGAACCAGGCCTGAGCACCAGCAATGGTGAGACGTTGAGGGAGTTATGTCATTTCTGCCCAGCCACTCAAGGCAACTGAAGACTCCTGATCCCAGAAGAAGATGGGGAAGAAATGGAAGCACCAGCGATGGAGCTGCAAGGGAGATTCAGTGTGTGTCACATCATCTTGGCCCAGCCAATTAAAGCGGCTGAAGTCTGATGATCCCAAAAGAAGATGTAGAAGAAATGAAGGCATCAGAAATGGACTGATAAGGGAGATTGCAGACATGATGGTTGATGTCATCTCAAATAATCAAGGTGGATAAAGACTCCTCATCCTGGAAGAAAATGGGGAAGAAATGGAAGCACCAGTGATGGATCGATAAAGGAGATTGTGGACATGACAAACGTTACATCTTCCTGGCCCTGCCAGTCAGAGTGGAGGAAGTCTCCTGATCCCAGAAGAAGATGTAGAAGAAATGGAAGAACCAGTGATGGAGAGATGAGGAAGATTGAGGACATTGAGGGAGTTACCTCATCCTGGACCCGCCAATCAGGGCGGATGAAGACTGCTGGTCCTTGAAGAAAACAAAGAGGAAATGGAAGCACCAGAGACAGAGGAACAAGGGAGATTGTGGACAACATAATGATGGCCGGGGGAACTTTACAAGATAAGACCTCCATGATCTCCAAGTTTGCTGTAGATACTTGCACATTGTGACAAAAGCTCCTGAGGGACCTGAAAAGTTGAGTTTTGCTTTAAGATGGCTCTACTGCGTTCCACAGTAATTACACGGGGAGCTTTGGGTTTCTTTTGGCCCACCTCACCATAACAAGCTGACGTTTCCTTTAAAGCCTTGAACAAAGCTGATAAAACTCATTCCTTGAATCCATGTTGTTCTGCTGCTCGCTGTTTTTCTTGTTCTTGCTACATGAATAAATGTAATCTGAATGATATTTCAGATCTCGCTCCGTTCTGTATAGAAATGATGAGAAGATCAAAGTTTTGGCATTAGGTCAGGTCTGAGTATTGACAGGGAGATGATCAATGCGTCCGGTAAGACGATGAATATTTCAGAGGTGAAGCGGCTTGTTAGGGAAGGTGATAAAATAATTGGCTCGCCAGCTCCAGTACAATAAATGTTTGGCAGGGAACGTGTTTTTTTTTTTTTTTGTCCAAACAGTACAATGTTAAAAAAACCCATAATGCCGTGTTTTCTCGCTTTTGTTTGCTAAAGAAATTGTAAAGGCGCACTAAAAAAAATACTCTGCAAATTGCTCAGGGTTACCGATGTGACCGGAGATGTGTATGTTCCTCATTAGTGTCTTTTATATAAAGAGAAAGAGAGGGAGAAAACATTCTCCACAGCTGTCAATCACGGCCCTCATATCCTTGCCCTTATTGACAGTGACACAATGTAACATGATCATAAGGGGAAGAAGGGGCATCTATAGAACGTTATGCTGTCAGCAATTTTCAGGCAACCTAAAGGGTATCTAAACACGAGAACAAAGATTTACTGGGAAATCAGCCTAGGGCAGCGATGGCAATGTGTGTCACAGCTGGCAAGCGGGGCGCCCCCTGCTGGCACGCAAGCCATACGCTTCCCTCATTGCTAAGATCAGTCATCGGTCAGATATAGCTGATAATAAACGCCGTGCACATTTCAGCCGGCTCTTGAGGAACCGGCCAAAATGTCCACATTGGGTGCCGCTGTCTGGCCGGCATCCCTCGATCAGCTGATCGAAGGAGCCGGTCAGAAGCTGGCAGCCATTGCGCTGCCTGCCCTGGACAGGTATTTTGGCAGCGGCCGATGGCTGCCTCAATGTTTGCAGTGTGCCCGCCCCTTTCCAGCCAGAGCGTCCCAGGTTGCTAAGAGCCAGGCGGGGAGATGTGCAAGGGCCAAACAGATCTCCCCACCCAGCTCTTAGCAACCGAGGATGCTCTGGCTGTTGTCTCACCCAGCTCCTGGCAACCAGTGATGTCAGTGATGTGGGATGCTGGCCAGAGCCAGAGCTGGAAAGTGAGATGCTTCGATACCCCCCCCC
>NW_017309930.1:6015-30962 GCF_000935625.1 Nanorana parkeri
ACCAGCAGCACAAGCTACATGAGGGTGACAACTCTGCTCTGAATTCAGGAGCAGTGTTGCCACCCTATCACAAGAAGCTGCATGAGGTGGATTCACTGGTAGGATCAGCAGGTATGTGTGAGACTTTGCAGGACAACGTGCCCTTCTAATTAAATAATATGTATTTGTTTTATTTTTAATGGAAGAACATTGAGCTTATTTAAGGTAAATGCTGCAAGAATGTTCACTGACTCAAAATACAATACACTTTTAAACTGCGGATAGGAAGTATTGGCTTTCATGGGCTCTCCCTAGTCCAGATTTTACCTCTAAAGAGTGAATGTGTATCAGCATTCATTGGTGTCCACCAGACATTGAAATGGTACCAGTTCAGGGTAGGGAGATGGTAGATCATGGTAGGGAGATGGTAGATCATGGTAGGGTGATGTTAGATCATGGTAGGGTGATGTTAGATCATGATAAGGTGATGGTAGATCATGGTAGGGTGATGGTAGATCATGGTAGGGTGATGGTACATCATGGTAGGGTGATGGTAGATCACGGGAGGGTGATGGTAGATCATGGTAAGGTGATAGTAGATCATGGTAGGGTGATGTTAGATCATGGTAGGGTGACGGTACATCATGGTAGGGTGATGGTAGATCATGGTAGGATGATGGTAGATCATGGTAGGGTGATGGTACATCATGGTAGGTTGATGGTAGATCATGGTAGGATGATGGTAGATCATGGTAGGGTGATGGTAGATCATGGTAGGGTGACGGTAGATCATGGTAGGGTGATGGTAGATCATGGTAGGGTGATGGTGGCTCATAGTAGGGTGATGATAGGGAGGCAACATTTCTTCATCTGAGATAAAATCATGGCAGGCGTTGTCACCCTTCCTGCTTAGATGTTGGCCCTGTTGACAGCTCTATCAGTGAGTAGCCACACCTGGCTCCATCCACGACCCTTGAGATTGACACCGTTCCCTGCTCAGTCCGTCCCACCCCCAGCACTGCCTAGCAGGGTACAGAGTGGACCCTTTCCTTCCCAGCTATATTTAGCATTAAAAACAAGGTCATGTAGCATGCCAACGTGCCTTGAAAATGTCTATTTATCAGTCTAAAGGAAAAAAAACTAAAGGCTCCAGGTTCACTTCAAGAGGAAGAATGTAAAAAGATAATAAATTCTAAGACCTGCAGCCAAAAACACGGGAGGCGACTTGACACAATGAAAGGGTGGCATCCAAGAGAGAAGGTCTCTGCTTGGTCCAGTGATTTTTCTGCCTCTTGAAGCACGCTGATCCTTAAAGTAACTGAATTCCCAAAAAGCAATAAAAAGCCCTTAAATATGTATGAGTACAAGGAAATCACATTTCTTTCACCTGGGCCTCATTAAAAAATAATCTCGCTGGCAAATGCGTGCTAGAACATCGATCTTGTCTAGATGGAGAGAGGAAATTCCCAGTCTGTGTGCTCAGAGACATTTAACTACAGTGAGGCCGTCCATCTCACGGGATCACAGGAGGAGAGGAAGGGGGACTGGAAGATTGGAGTTCACTATACAGGGCCAGGGCAGCCATCAGACATTTTGGGGCCCCTTACACGGCTTTAGGCCGGGCCCCCACTCCGCACCGCCACCACACTGAGCCACTCACATTGTTGTTATACATTTATATAGCTCTGACATATACCGCAGTGCTGTACAGAGAACACTGAGCCAGTCGCACCAGTCTCTGAACAGAGGAGCTTACGCTCTAATGCACAATGGCACCGGCAGTAGGGGGACTACAAATCCCAGCAATACATTTATACATCAATGCAGAAGAGTATACGAATTTGGCTCAGGGCTTAGCGACCCAATGGATGCAGGGTTTAGCGACCCGCTGGACGCAGGGATTAGCGACCCGCTAGATGCAGGGAGCGGAGCGGCAATGCTGGGGCCCTGCACTGCTAGGGCCTGGCCTCTGCCACCTCCTCGCTCTTCACCGTCGGCTGATACTCATGTAAGGGTCCCGGGCGGGCGCCCCAGGCCCTTTACATGAGTATCGGCGGTACCCCACTGATGGCTGCCCTGTACAGGGCCGTCTCTGGCCTCAGAACTTTGGTCAACGAGCAGGAGGAAGTGTGCAGTAAAGGATGTCAGCGTCACACTCGCCTTCTCCCCAATCTAGCATGCGGTCACCTTTCTCCTTTTCGGGTTTTACACGGAGTGCAGTGCAGTGGCCATTCAGGAGACAGCTACCCTGATTGGGGCAACTTGAACGGCAATGAATCAGCATTCAGTTAATGTGTCTCCAGTGGCCCCTCTGAACTCTTGTGTCTCCACTGACCCCTTACTCTTGTGCACTCCTATATCTCCAGAGACACCTGTGCTCTCCTGTAACTAAAGTGACTCCTGTGTCTCCTGTGTCTCCAGTGACTCCTGTGTCTCCAGTGACTCCTGTAACTCCTGTGTCTCCTGTAACTCCTGTGTCTCCAGTGACTCCTGTGTCTCCAGTGACTCCTGTGTCTCCAGTGACTCCTGTGACTCCTGTGTCTCCAGTGACTCCTGTGTCTCCAGTGACTCCTGTTTCATCCAGCAAAACAGATGTCAAACACACTCATCGACTTATCACCAGCTCTAAGCAAGGTGCACATATGGAAGGGCTTTAACTACCTTACGTCCATGGCCGTTTGTGAACGGCCAGATGGACGTCTGCTCAGAACAACCCCAGTGGTGAATAAAAGCCACCAAAAGAAAGTTCTATCTGTCCCCAAAAAATGGTATGAAAATCGTTTCAGTAAAGCGTTGCATGACGGAACAAACATCAGTCAAACTACTGCAGCGCTGAATACTGAAAAATGGCCTGGCCAGGAAGGGGGTGAAACACTATGGCCTTCAAGTGGTTAAACAGTAGAACAGCAAAACGTTTTCCCAGCACACTCACCAGCCGGCATGCAAAAAAAACTTGTCTCGCCGCTAAGGTTAAAAACAGAGGTTTAGATACACGTCTTCCGCAGAAAATGTGAAAGCCGCACAGCCGCGCCAAGGCACCTCTTATAGTGCGGTCCTAACTCTAACCTATGAGAGTCTCCATCTTGGAGCACGTCAGGAGGAAGCCCGACCTCCCTTACAGGCACAGGGACACACAAGGGACCCCGCACCTCACAACGGCAGCTGAGTCCCCCCCATGCATCACTGCATACTCAGTCAAGCAAAACAAATGGCAAACACACTCATCAATTCGTCACCAGCTTTACAGCAAGGTGCACATTGTTGTATTGTTTAAAGCCCTTCCATATGTGCACCTTGCTTAAAGCTGGTGATAAGTTGATGAGTGTGTTTGCCAGGATGTATTCCACTGGTGGGAAGGGCAGCACTTTAGAACCTTTTTTTCTTATACACAGGAATGTGTTACTGACAGCAAAATGATGTTTGAGGTGGTTGTATGACCTGTTGCCTTTTGGGGATAGGAGGTTCAAATCTGGCCCTGACTCCTTGTCTGAATTCTTGTGCTGGGCTAGTGAATGTAATGACAGTAACAAAGACACATCCTCATATAGGTACAGGGTGAGGACTCACGGCTGCCATGGTCAATGCACCTACCAGTAGGGGTGTGGAAAGCAAAATAACTGATAGCAAAACCATTATAGATAAGCCCAGGGAACATTTTTTTTCCAGCGGAGAACAATGAAAACATAATCACATCAAATCTATTTCACTCCAGTGTGATGTCATAAAATCTATAGCATGAAATTGCCATGAAATGTCAGACTGTAACGGAGGGAATTGTCTGTTATTTTGGAGGTGATGGTTATTTATTATCGGTAATCGCTATCCTGATGCACGACGTCTCTAAAGGTTTTGTTACGGATATTTTGTAGCTATTGAGATGTTACTTTGTTTGATATGTATTTTTTGATAGAGCTCCAGTCTGCATTACCATGTAAAATCAATGAGTAACAACCGAGAGATACATTTCAGAATGTTTATGATTTAAAGAGACACTGTCCCTGTGCCCAATCTGCACATAGGGCCCCTCCCTGGCATGTGAACTTACCCAGCCTCTGATTGCCGGTGTCACCAGACTTGGAGTGAGATTCGGTGCTGCCCCTGCTGTGCGGCTCGCTGTTCTCCTTGCTGGAGAGGAAGCTGTACCCGAGGACCTGCAGTGCAAGGATCTTCCTGCTTCTGTGTCAGATCACAATGAAAACCAGACAAGGAAAAGGCGCTAGTTAAAATATTTATTAAGAACAGTGTCCACAGGAGCAAGAAGAATCATAAACTAAGCATGTCATCATTGTCCCTGTACACCCCCCCCCACACACATATCACCCAGGGAATGGCAATATCTGGTTGTTGTACAGGGGCAATGAGGGCATGCTGGGACTTGTAGTTCCCTAGCTGCAGTACAGCAGCACAGCCAGAAGCAGGTCCCTGATCAGATGGCTGCTCTTTGGAACTGTGCTGCCGAGGCTCCAGCACTGCCGCATAATCTGCCATAACGGAGCCTGATGCCTGCTGCCTTCCTGCACCTTTATTCAGCAAGGCAGCACTGAACATCTGCTCGTACGAGCCATAAACTAACCTCTAGTCAGTTCCTGACTAACAGGGTGTCCCAAATGATTTCCTCAAAGCAAACAGGCAGCTCTTGTACCTTTTATTTATTACAAGGTATTCATATATAATCAACAATTTATGTAGTGCTTTATATATTGTACATTCACATCAGTCGCTGCCCTCAAGGAGCTTACAAGGTCCCTATCTTACATACTGTATACTGGGGCCAATTTAGACAGAAGCCAATTGACCTACCGGCATGTCTTTGGAGTGTGGAAGGAAAACGAAGTACCTGGAGGAAACTTACTGTACATGAAAACTCCGTGATGATAGTGTCCTGACTGTAACTGGAACCAAGGACCCCAGGGCTGCAAGGCATAAGAGATGACCACTGAGTCACTGTGCTTCACCTTTTTAGTGTTTTGTCAGGAGTCAGCGTTTTCAGTCAGCAGCAGAGAGAGGGCCCTGAGCATCAGTCAGTTCACATGTATATATAGATTGTAAGCCCTCAGGGGCAGGGCCCTCCTTACCATCTTGTCTTGAACTGTATTGTGACTGTAATGTCTTCCTTATATTGTAAAGCGCCGAGCAAACTGTTGGCGCCATATAAATCCGGTATAATAATAATATATTGACCTGTGCACAGCTGAGACTAATAATCCCAGCCAGGACTTCCAGAAGACCTGCCAGTACCTCTAACGGTACTCATCGGAGCTTTGCCATTACTTCTAATGACTCTCACAGAATCTGGGCCAGTATGGCTAATGATAGCCACAGATTCGACACCAGGACACCCAGAGCGCCCTAAAGTGATGCTGGGCTTGTTGCTTCTGTTTCAGAGGCATATTCAAGCACCAGCTCTGCAAGGGGCCGGTGCTGTGTCTTCAAGCCAGCTTCCTGCGTGTACAAAGAGCTTTAATACTGCTATTGCTTCCTGTTTGCTGACCCAGACCGCCTGACCATTCTCTGCTTGCCACCTGCCCTGATCTTCTGCCTTGACCTGACTTCGCTCTCATCTCCTGCCTTATCTACTGACTGCTTGTTGCCAACCTGTACCGCCTGACCACTCTCTGCTTCAACCCGTGCCTGAATCTGACTATGTTTTCGTATCCTGTTTTTGTGCCCTGTCTACTGGTTGCAGACTCTGGACCGCCCTACCATTCTCTGGTTATCTCCTGGACCTAAACCTCTGCTTTGTCCTGACCATGTTCTGGACTACTGGCTTCTCATTGGAGCCCTCCTGTCCTTGTCCATCCCTTGGCAGGGTGATCCTGAGGGGCCGCGACCTTGTACCAGCGAGCAGCTAAACCCAGCTCCACCATCAGGAGCTCTGGTGAACACCGGCTGGTGCTTAGACTCCACGCCTTGGGAGATGATCAGATCATAATTTCAGATCCAAGATACCGCAAGCTGCCTGTATGCAAGCACCTGGAGATCCCAGACAATAGCCGTGTGTGCCAGGAAGTCCCCTGAATCCAGGTGCAATGGCCATATCAGCTTCTGCCATCCAACTATCCAATGGGCGCCTTTCTGTTGGCCACTGATGTCTCCTTATTGGATAATCTGATCTTGAGGAGGCCAACTTGTACTCCAGTCATTCCGCTATCCACAGGACACCCATCTATTGGCCACTGAAGTCTTCTCAATCAAATATTTGATGATGAAGAAGCTAGCTTGTGCTTTATTCATTTCACTATCCTATGGATAACTGTCTATTGGCCATACAACAAACAGCTAAACCCAGCTCCACCATCAGGAGCTCTGGTGAAAACCGGCTGGTGCTTAGACTCCAAGCCTTGGGTGAGCCCGTGTAACCTGCCAGGTGGTGTCAACGTAACAGTGGACCTAGAAGTGGAGGCTTTATCCCACCCAAAGCTCTAAAACTTGTGTTCCAGCCACAACAACTATCTAATGTACACCTATCTTTGGAATCTTCTCATTGGATAATTTGATGCTGAAGAGGTTAACTGGTGCTCCCCTCTCCCGCTATCCAATTTGCACCTTTCCATTGACCGCTGAGGTCTTCTCATTGGATAATATGATGCTGAAGAGGTTAACTGGTGCTCCTCTCATCCCGCTATCCAATTTGCACCTTTCCATTGACCGCTGAGCTCTTCTCATTGGATAATATGATGCTGAAGAAGGTATCTGGTGATCCAGTCATCACACTATCAAATGGGCACCTTTCTTTTGGCCACTGAGGTCTCCTCTCCGCCACATGACAGGTTTACTTCATGATGGGTTCAGTTCAGCAGTACAAGAAGTTATTTTTTATGATTGATGAAAAATGAATCAAATGTGGAGCCAGTTTCTTATAGTGATAATATTTATTGTTTGCACAGGTAATGTGAACAGTCAACAGTAAAGCTTTTTGGAAAGTCCAGACTAATAATTCTGCTCTATATGTTTGTTGTCCTGAGAATGAGAATATTTGGTGGGGAGCTCAAAAAAAAATGGTGCCTCTGAGCCACCTGCTCTGGTGAAAAACTAGAAGTCCCAACATGCACTGCCCACCAACGTTGGAGCGGGCACATTGGGCCTTGTAGTTTTTCAACAGCTCGAGTGATGTGGGCGCCCAAACCTACACCATGGTATCAAGCATTACTTGAGGCCGATTGGGCAGGAGACACCAGTACCACCCATTCCACAGTACCCATTGGGTACCTTGCTCAGATACTGCTGGTGATAATCCTCTGCATAGTAAAAGGCCGTCTCCTCTCGGATTTCAGTGGTGATGGTTCCATGTCCGTTCGCGGTCAACTCCTGTGAAAAAAAAGGAGAATGATCAAAAAATACAATTTAAATAAGAATAAAAATGTCAATCTGATAAAAAAGCAGAATATTGGATTAAAACTCAGAATTTTTAGAGTCATCACAGGAATAGGAATAGAAGGGAAATCTGCCAATGGGGACGCCTGTTCTGTGAAAAAGGAATTCTGCTCACTTTGGGAGAACTTCCTGTTGCATCTTTGTTACAGGAAGTGAAGTGAAATTACTTCAATGGTACTCAGACAACAAAAAATAAACTATGTTCGACGCAGGAAGGGCCCCACGCCAATAAAACAGTGTGAGTGTTTGAACCCGATACATGTTTGGTTCTCTTAACTCACTATCTAATAAAAGACTGTTTGCCGATTCAATGACCATTGCATGCTTAAGCTGCCCTTGGACTTCTCTCTGCTTTGCCACCTTGTTATTGATCTTAGCTAGTTCCTGACCACGGTTTGCCTCCGCTATCTCCGATTTGACCTCGGCTAGTTCCTGACCACAGCTTGTCTCTGCTATCTCCGGTTTGACCTCGGCTAGGTCACGACCAAAGCTGATCTCTGCTATCTCCAGTTTGAACTTAGCTAGTTCCTCACCATGGCTTGTCTATGCTATCTCCGGGTTGACCTCAACTAGGTTCCGACCATGGCCTGCTTCTATTACCTCTGGTTTGACCTCAGCTAGTTCCTGATCAAGGCTGATCTCTGCTGACCCTCTGATATGACCTCAGCCTGCCTCTTGACTACGACCCTACCTGCTACTCAGCCTGCTATGTGTCTTCTCCGCCACTGACCATTGCTAGCCCTGACCACGCTGCTGTCTATGTGTCTTCTCCGCCACTGACCATTGCTAGCCCTGACCACGCTGCTGTCAGTGGCAACCTCTGCGACCCTGGTAGTTCCGCCACTGGCTGCTGTGTTTCAGCATCCTACACAGCTGTGCCCATGATCTGGACTCCCGGCACCCATGCCACTCTGTGCCCTCTCACTCCCTGTGCTCTCCTCTGGGGTGCCTGGACCAGAGGTGTAAGGGAAGCCCTCAGTATTATTTTGTTATTTTAAGTACTGGCCAAGTTATTAATGAATAAACAGGCCCATAGCAGAAGTGTAAAAATTGCTCTGCTCCATAGGGGTGGTACAGGGGTGGAGGGGTGAACCGGTTAAACATGTATTGGGGTCAAAGCTGAGACTCAACCTTAGTGTCCAGGGCTGAGCATTTACATGGGGTGAGTGATACGGACAGAGCCGAGTACCTGCTGCACAGGCACAGAATAGATTTTACGGGCAGGAAAATATAACTGCCCCAAAACACTTTTCTTATCCCTCGTCCGGAGTGTTCCTTTAAATGATCAGCTGAGCAGACGATTCATTTGCTGCCGGCCTCACAATTCTCTCCTTAATGCGGAGCTCTGCTTTGTTGGACGATCTGTGCAGCACTTGGATCTCGGGCCCCCGTGGGCTGTTCGGGGCCATGCCTGTAAAGTCTGACAGATTTGTAGACAGATGGCTGTGTACACATTTCTGCCCAGCGCACCATTCAGCTACAACTGCCATACTGTGTACAGCCTCAGATGACCCATTTTGCATACTCAGACATGATCATGTAAAGACGGTTAATAGCGACGAGCCGGGGTTAACTGCTTCGGTGCCGGGAAAAGGGCGAGTCTACATTAGGGGGCGACGTTAGATCGGTGATCTGGTGCGCTGCAAAGACTTTAAAATCTGGTCCCGAGAACTGATTACCAATAAGGAGCAGCCGGGATCAATCTCCTTATTACCTGAACATCTGGGAACATCGTCCATTCGAAGAAATCACTTATTTCTGCAATTCCCAAAAAATTACTCTCCCCGAATGCTACTGTGAAAGACGGCAAGCTCCCTCTAAAACCAGCGCTGAGCTACTTAAATGCGTTTAACCCCTTCAGCTCTCCCCCTCCCTGTACACCCCCCTATGGACCAGAGCAGTGTCTACATTTCTGCTATAGGCTGGTATATGGGCATAAAATTTGCCATTACTTAAAATGACATAAACTCCGGAGTTAGATCTTAAAAATGCATCAAAGTCCTCGAACTCTGAACAACAATGTCTCTTATTTGTGTATCACTCGGCTATAGATCCTCCAATCATCTCTGACACTGTACTTCCTTCTGGAGGGGAATACTTCAATGCATTTTTAAGATAACAAAGTAACACATTGTATCAAGGCTTTTTTTGGTGATACTGTAATTGCGTTTTAATATAATTTTTTGCAATTATTATTATACAAGATTCATATGGTGCCAACAGTTTGCGCAGCGCTTTACAATATAAGGAAGACATTACAATCACAATACAATTCAAGACATCTATATAAACACAATGTAACAAAAAACAACAAACAATCAACTTTTTTAATTTTTATCAGCTAGTTAAAAAAAAATAGCAAAAAAAAATATACATTTTATTCTATAATTTATCCCATTTAAAATGACACTAACATGATTAGGGATGCACCGATACTAGTATCGGTATCGGTGCCGATACCGAGTATTTGGGTGAGTACTCGCCCAAATACACCGATGCCTAGCACGAGTACTTCCTGTATCAGGAAGCCGGGCAGCGCGTCATTACACACTGCCCGGTTTCCTTATTGGCCGGGAAACTGCTCCATGCTCCCTCGTCACTTGTGATGAGAGAGCATGGAGCCGACCTCCCGGCAAATCAGGAAGCCGGGTAGCGTGTAATGACGCGCTGCCCGGCTTCCCGATTTATCAGAAAGCTAGCCAATCCGGAAGCCCGGTGTCGTGTAATGACGCAGCACCCGGCATTCTGATTGGCCGGGAAGCCGGCGTCATGCTCCCTCGTCATCTCATGAATCATAATATTAAGAAACTTACCTAAAATCATTAGTTTGTATTGCTTTAGAAAAAATGTGACCTGGTCCTTTAAGAAAAAGTATCGGTAATTGGTATCGGCGAGTACTTGATCAAAAGTATCGGTACTCGTACTCGGTCTTAAAAAAGTGGTATCGGTGCATCCCTAAAAATGATGATTCTGGTATTCAACCATTGTCATTGTCCACCATTGTCAAGTTATTCACAAATGAAATAAAGTTTTTTTTTTTAAAAAGCAACAGTAAAAAAAGATTTAAAAAAAAATAAATGAATTAGATGGAAAAAAAGTTTGAATATTAATAGTTAGACAAATAAAAATAAAAAAAAGAATCAGCAGGAAAAAAATTGTTAAGGGAAAAAGGGGAATAAGGAGTTAAATAGAGCTGATTAGGGTAAACTAAGGGTTATTTAGGGATTACAGAGGGAAACTTTTAGCGGGGGTGGTTGAGCTTTTGCAGGAGCTTTTTTGAAAGAAAAAAATTTGCAACACTTTGTACTAGAATCATAATTTTATTGTAATTTTAGACAAATTATTGAATATTTTTTGAACAAGTTATTCGCTAAACTGACATTGATCAAAGTACTTTTTTTTGTGCAAAATAATAATAATACCATAAGAAATCCTTGTTTCCGATATATGTATTTTTTGTTGTCTCAAGTAATAACAAATTAATATATAGGCCCCTAGCACAAATTGGTCCATGGAGGGGGGGGGGTACAGGGGGGCAGCTGAAGTGGTTAAAACTGCATAAATGACACTGTTGCGTTGTCAGGCGTACTCGGATATTAACCCCTTTTTATTTCACCTTATTTTCCCTTTCATACTGGAGAATGTTTTCTTTACAACATACATTTCCCAGCATGCCATCTGACGCGTTCCTGTGCCAGCTTCAGATCAGCAGCGACTTGGCACAGATCCTCCAGCCAGATGCCATGTGCACTGAATTGGGTTGGCACGATAATTTGGTCATTTCTTGAAGTCAAAAGCAAAATAAAATAAGCAGAAAAAAAAAAAAAATGGGTCCACAATCGGCCAAGATGCTGCTTTGTTTTCTTTAAGGATGAAAAGAAACTGCTGGGCGAACAATAACCAATCGGATTCTTTCTTTCATATCCAAACCTGCAAAATGACTTTCTAAAACTGAAGCGATGCTGAAAGTTGTGTTTTCGGGCACTTTGGGAAATGAGGCCATCTGGGTTTTTCGAATGCATATACACCCGAAATGGCATTTCTGTTGTTCATGGTTATGGAATCAAATGTTGGTTATCAGGAGATGCACCATATGGCCATCATATCTACAAGAGCCTGTTGGACCAAACTATGGCCAACATTGAGCTGCCCCTTTTTGTGGGTAGAACATTCCTCCACTCTTCTGGGAAAGCATTTCCACAAGATTTTGGAGTGTGTCTGAGGGAATCTGTGCCCACTTGTGAGGTCATGTACTGTTGCTGGATGAAAAGACCTGGCTTACAATGGGCATTACAATTCACCTCAAAGGTGTTCAGTATGGTTGGTCAGAAAATGTTGGAGGTCAAGTACAGGTGCTAGATGAGAAGACCCGGGTCACAATCAGCATTCCAATTCATCCCAAAGGTGTTCAGTAGGGTTGAGGTCAGAAACTGATGTTGGATGTCAAGTACTGGTGCTGGATGAGAAGACCCGGGTCACAATCAGCATTCCAATTCATCCCAAAGGTGTTCAGTAGGGTTGAGGTTAGGGCTCTGTGTAGGACATTTGAGTTCCTCCACCACACTGGTCACGCCATGTCTTTATGGAGCTGGCTTTGTGCAGTCATGGTGGAACAGAAAAGGGTCTTCACCAAACTGTTACTACAAGGTTGTGAGAGCCCAATTGTCTACAATGTCTTTGTATGATGTAGGATTATCAGAACCTTCATTGGAAAGACCTGAACTCCATCAGTTGGAGGGGGGTCACATACTCTTGACCATATAGTGTAGCCGGGTGTATGTGGTTAGTTAAGGGCAACATGCTGGCTACGTACTTAGCATTGTGGCCTTTAACTGCACATGTCCCACCAGGGATCCTGTCCATGTGGAGTTTGTATGCTCTCCCTATGGCTGTGTGGGATTTATCTGAATGCCCACCACTGAATGAGTTGCATTGATTACGGATGTCTCTGTGAACCTTTTTCAGCCCCGATAACATGGTGCATTTATGACAGCGCCACATTGTCAATATATTGCTAGGTAGGGGGGCGCATCGAGGAACCTGGCCTTGGGGCAGCAGAGAGAGTAAATCCTGCCCTGCTCCTAAACCTAAGGGCATTGCTTCTACCTGCTGCTGGGCAGTGTTCTCTAGTAGAGTGAGGAGATACAACGTATGGGGTTATGAATATTTATATTGCCTTGGCCAATAACTAAAGGGTTAATTCCAGTGGGCTGGGTAAGATAAATAATTGGGGAGGCCTTCAAAAAAGATCCTTGTCACCCAGGCTCTGTGTGGTGAAGATGTGAGTGTAGCAGGGCCCAGTCCCTCTCTTCCAGGCTGCTGCCGTGAGCAGCCGTAGCTCCAGAGGGGTCAAGTCTTACATTTCTAGGCCCCTTGCCTGGAAGAATGAAGCCAGAGCCAGGGAGACTGTTTGTACTCCAAGCTGCCTGTCTGGGCCTAGAGTACCATAATCTAGCTTGTGGCAGAGGCCTGAAGCATCCTAACCTGGTTGAAAAAAACTAAAAGGTAGCCACCTCTCCAGGCCTACGGAGTCTACACTAGCCTATGGAAGAGCCAGGGAGATCTGTGGAAGAGCCAGGGAGAGTGCTTGTTCTCCTAGCTGCCTGTCTGGGCCTAGAGTGTCCTAAACTATCTTGTGGCAGAGGCCTGAAAAGTCCACCCCTTTGTGCCTATGGAATCTACACTCGCCTGTGGAAGAGTCATATAGAGTCCAACAGCTGACCCATGGCAGAGGTTGAAAAAACTGAAGGGTAACTGCCCGTCTGGCCCTACAGAATCTACAAAAACCTGTGGTGGAGTCATAAAGAGTCCAACAGATGACCTGAGGTCACAAAGATTCTGGTAGATAGTCAGTCAGAGGTTTCTACAGAAGTCTATAGTGCCTAAGGATTTTTGAGGATGTTTTGGGGTATCCTGTACCCCTAACCATCTCTCCCTAAGACAATAACTTGCGAGAAGAGGATTGAAGACACTGAAATAAGTCTGTTGCTGTTGGTGGGTCGGCAAGCTTTTGGATGCAGCTACAGCACAAGTCACTATTAGGCTTCTCGGCCTTTTGGCTAAGATCAAGTGTAGTGTCTGTTCTCATCAGTGGTGGGAGGGGAAAGGAGCCCCAGTACAGGCCTTTTGGCTAGTATGGTTGGTGTCTGAGTACCTAGCCTGGTGGCAGGGGTTCCTAAAAGGCTCGTCAGTGGGGAGGAAACCGAATGAGCGTTCACTCACGTAAGCGTGGGGGTCGGGAGTACTCCTCGGTGCTGGGTTCTGGCAGGGCCCAGTACCTCCTGATTTGGACGGCCTACCTTGTCTGGCCATGGGCTGGGAAGGCACGAAGCCTGTGGTGCTGTGCCCCCTGAGAGTGGCGTCTCAGGGAGTGCTGGAAAGTCACTTGGGTGTGGGACCCCACTTGATTCACCGACACAAGGTCACGGCACTCATATTCTTCTTGCACCACACCCCTTAGGCAGGCCTTCTGGTTAGCCTGGGGCAATTTTCATATCTGGGCCATACGGTTCGCCGGACGGTCTGCCAGATTTGTGCACTGGCACTTATTTATTTACGCACTATTTTTATGCACGACTGAGCACCTTTTTTGACTTCACAGAATGACGGAGGGTGCAGGTACCTTCGGGGGCCTGTTCCTGAAGTTGGGAAGGAGGTTCTTTGACCCTCAATGGGGCCCCCTGCCTCCTTCCACTTGGGGGTCTCCCTTCGGGGGAGCCCCCACCTAGTACTCTGTGGACCTGTTTCGGCAGGTCCCAGAGTGGCCCTTCTCATCAGAGAGGACCAACAGCACCCTTGTGCACTTTTTTGTTGTGTGTAGTGATTTCAATATTCGTTTTTTTTGTTCACAGGGGTATTTTGGATTTTGATGCACGCTCCACGGGCTTAAAAAACAAAACAAAACAAAAAAACAAGTCACCATTAGGCTAGGAGAGGCCACAACAATCCAGCAGCTCCTGAGGGGGTCTTTGCTATGACATGTTGAAGCTTTCATGAGATTTCGTTATTGGGTTGGGTCTCCATTCGATAGCTTTGGTCTCCCTGTCATTTGTCCACGCAGCAGAGGCTTCTGCAGATCAGTAAAATCCATAGGGAGCGGCGTGCAATCTGCCGGAAGGTTCGGCAGTAATCAAGCTGTATGCTTTCTTCAGGAGAGATGATTGTGGAGGTCTACACAGCCCTGGACCCCGGTACGCTGCGTGATTCTGCGTCGCTCCTGGGGAGAGGGAAGGTGCAAGGGAAACATTTGGCTTGTGCGGCGCGCTCCATGTGTTACCTTGAAAGCGGCCAACTCGGGAGTGGAAATGATTCGTCCTCTTACCTACGCCGCCCGTCCAGCAGCTGTCCCTGACAGGTGTTCCCTTCCGCTACGGCAGATGGCAACAAAATTGGGATTTTTGGCAGGTCTGGGAGCTGCCGTCACACTCTACACACGGCACGTACACAAACATGCACCGATATCCGCTGCGTGGCAGCCGAAACCAAGATGTGTTACCACAACTTCTGCAAAGGAACAATCTTAAAGGGCAACACTAGGGGAAAAAAAAAAAAAAGCTAGATTCGTGATTGAAGCATACACGGGAACCGCTAAACCTGCTGACAACATGTAAAGTTATGCGTATGCAAATGTGATCCACCAATCGCTGTTATGACAATACTACAGTTCTGCATACTCCATGCACTGGCAGCTCGCCTATCTCCTCCATGCAAGAAGATCACAACACAAGTCACTATTGGGCCTTCAATTTAAATGTGGGGGGATGGGGCTTTAACAGCAACAGTATCAATTTGCCCCGAGAGTGCAAGTTGATAGGGGAATTCTCCTCTTAGTTGTCACCAGAACAGGCGTCTCCATTGGATGACACCCTCACTTCCTGTTCTACCATTTTGAATTTCCCATCATTCCTATTACCATTCTGCCTCGGGTTGCAGTGGCCACCAGGACAAATAGAGATGGCGACTCTCCCTTAAAAAGGCCTAGAGATCAATAAAAATTTACTGCGATATTGACCCTCAGTCCGGTGATTTCCCCATAGCACTTGCCACCATCATTAACCCACTTCCTCTGAGCCCATGGTGTCATGGACCCGCCCCCAGCCTGTGACTGGCTAGTGAAAGGAGAAGTAGTACAGCGTTGAGTGCATCTCTCTGTCACTGCTCTCTCCTCCTTTCAGCATGCTTCTTGTTACCGCATTAACGGACGGACTCCTTGTGCTGCTTCTTCCTCTCACACTCCAGCCCTGCTCTACAGGGACTGAAGAGGCTGATACCAGGTCACATTCAGGTATTTACAAACTGCATTTACTGATATATTAATGTATACAGAGCTGCAGTCCTTTGTGATTTTATATCTGCCCGGAGTTCCGCTTCAAGTTGTTCTTGTTAAACCCCCTAATGACCCATAGGTATGGCGGGTACCACAGAGATCTTAGTTGCCAGGGGGGAGGGTACAAGCCTCCGAGTGGCCCAAAAAAGTTTTGCTATGGTATACCATGATTTGTAGTTGCTACTATGAGCACACTCATGGACATTATTAGGCTCAAGTGTTCCCAGTGGAAGGGACTGTTTAAGTGTATGTAAACCCAACAACGACCATCTCTAAGTTACTCCCTTTTGGTCTCCTAAATATACCATTGAAAGCACTTTGTTATATATGTTCGATAAGTACAGAAAAATACCTGTTGATCCTGCCAGAAATCTTATCAATTAGCATTGCACTCTTGGCCATATCTCAGGTGTCCACAGACTCTTGGCCATATATAAGGTGTCCACACACTCTTGGCCATATATCAGGTGTCCACAAACTCTTGGCCATATATCAGGTGTCCACACACTCTTGGCCATATATCAGGTGTCCACACACTCTTGGCCATATATCAGGTGTCCACAGACTCTTGGCCATATATCAGGTGTCCACAAACTCTTGGCCATATCTCGTGTATCTACAGACTCTTGGCCACATCTCAGGTGTCCACAGACTCTTGGCCATATCTCAGGTCCACAGACTCTTGGCCATATCTCAGGTCCACAGACTCTTGGCCATATCTCAGGTCCACAGACTCTTGGCCATATCTCAGGTCCACAGACTCTTGCCCATATCTCAGGTGTCCACAGACCCGTGGCCATACAGTATAGTGTATATGTAAACTCAGAATTTCTGCTTTCATAAAAACTTTTCTAGAAGGGTGTATGAGTGTGCAGAAAGTTATTTGAGAATCTTAGAAGCCAGACCAGGCCTGGGGTGAAGCTCCTCGATGTATTTGCTGATTACGGATAAAGGTGGGCTGCCCATGGTCTAAGAGGGCTGTGCCTGGGGACACATATGAAAACAGCGAAGGTAGAATCATAAAAACAGCCGTGCGGTGTAAAAACTTTGCGAGTACCGATTACATCTTGTGATTTATTTCACTGCTCGATGGGGTGTCCGGAGAGAGAACGGAGGAATTTTTTATCAGCGTCTACAGAAAAGTCACACAGTTTGACAGATCAAAGGGGGTGACACTAAAATGACCGTCAATCATTTTGGTGTCACACCTCCAATGGTGTCACCGAGGGCGGGCCGCACTCCCCACAACCCCCCTTGTGATGCCACTGCTCAGTCCCCCCCTTCACACCCGTCCACCGATCTCAAGATTTTGAGACACCCCTAAGGAAACCAGAAGGCACCCCCTGGTGCCATGGCACACTGGTTGAGATACCTCCATCGCAAGCCAAGCGGGTATACGCCCAAGTGCACGGTGCTAAAGCAAGTGATGGGCGGCGTCACAGCGTTCAAATTAAAGAATATGTTGCCAGCACACCTAAACCTTCGGTCACCTTTACTGACGTTTGTTCAGCGTGTCATACAGCAAAGTGCAACATTCCGGAACCACCGACGGTCCCTTTATCAGGCAAAGTGACGCGGCGGGGGCGGTTCCATTTGAAGAAGATTAGGGTGTGCTCTCATTAGTCACTGAAGAGTTCTCAATTGTCCTTCATCATTTAAATAAATGGAATGTAATATACAACAATGACCTCGGCAGGTGCGGGGAGATGCTGGGAACTCCGATGTTGATGGGACCCCTCAAGGGAAGCCAAGGTGTCTTATGTATCAGGTGTGTGTGGACTGTCCTTAAAGCCTCGTCTGATAATCTACAACAGCTTTAAGCAGGACGATGCAGCACGCCGAGTCAAATCAGGTGCAGATCTGCAGCTCCTGGCACGCTGCCCTCCTTTGATGAGCTCCTGGCATGGATTGTCTTTTGCCTGGAGGTCCTTCTGTTCCAAGTTAGTCCTTTAAGCTGCTTACAGTGCTGTCATCCCCTCCGCAGTTCCAAACATACGCGACGCCGCACTCCACAAAAGAGGGTGCACGCTGCGTTTCCTGGACCCCCTTTCCACGGCTAATAAAAAGCACGAGGAGGTGGTGGTGGTGGTGGGGTTTCAGAATTCGGATCAAAGGATTAGCAAGACAAGACTTCGGAAAGTATGCCGTAAAATACATTTTTTTAGGACAAACAAACTTCATTTTTGGTGATATTGTGTTTTTTTTATGCAATCCATAGACAAAAATCATAGCAAAAATTTTTTTTCCCCCTACTTGTTAAACAAAAGTGTTACAGAAGATACAAAGTATAAATGTAAATGTTACGTTTGGCCTGTAAAACGACTCTAAAATTCTGTTAGTTCTTTTTAATGTTGTGCTTTTTTTCTTAAATGAAACAATTTAAGAAAATAATGGACAAAACAAAACAATGGTTAAAAGGAGATCTATGGGGGGAGTGATTTCCACTCATCCTCATAGTTAGAGCTGACGTGTGATAAAGAAGCTGTCACAGGTCGGCTCTATCGATCGGGAAGTAAGCAGAAACATGCCGCCGATCCGCTCACTTCCTGATCGTCTCCCTGCAGAGAGCGGTGACTATCAGTCACCGCTGCCCGCATGGATTCCTCCTCTCCCCGCTCCGATCCCCCAGCGCTGAGTGGAGGAACGGACGGGGGAGGCGGCGGTTACAGCCGGCTCTGTCTCTATATAGGCTGAGCCAGCTGTCAATCACACACCTGGGTGGATCTCGACAGTAATGTCGGAATCCGTCTCGGCTGCGGCGCTTACAGTATATCGCAGGCAATAGCCCGCTAAATAATGAGCTTTGGGTCACGGGAGGGCGCTAATATATGTCCTCCCGTGACCCTAAAGAGAACTATGGGGAAACACACTTACACTATAGTTTGTTATGTACTTTGTATTTTTTTTTGCATGTGTTTAGCAGGCTCAGTGTCCACAACTGGTTAAAGTGGAACTTTAAGTAACTTTTCAAGTCCACATGTATACATTCCTGACATGTCACAATATTACAATTGTTCAAAAAATATGTTGATTTTATTACTAAAAACCCTCTCCTTGAGCTACAATCAGTGACTTGGCCTATCTTGACATGATATCAGTCTGCTGCAGGTAAGGGAAAGCATTTCCTCATTGTAAGTTTGTAGCAAGTCACAAGGGAAGAGGATGATCTGTATCAGAAATCCTCCAATGAGTTCTGGCGACATCTGACTATTGGTGGCCATACACATATTGATTTGTGATCGATCTATGTATGAGCAATCGCAAAACAATTCATTATTGATTACAATGTGGAACAATGCGACACATGTGGTAACAGATGGAAATGAGATCAGAAGCGATGATTGATTGCCTTAAGGTAGATGTCGCGCTTTATACTGCAAATCACACAACCAATCCTCAGAGATTAAAGAAGAACTCAGGGCCAATAAAAAAAAAAACTTACCCCCCTTGGGGCATTGGGGCTTTCCCCTGCACTCCAAGGTTTAGGTGCTCTTTTTGGTCTAGGGGCCATTGTAAAACAGATCCACTTACCTGACCTTGGCTCCTTAGAGACTGCTAGACCGGTCCCTGCAGCCTCTTCTCCCCCAAGGACTGCTGACATCATCGCATCTTATTCAGGTCCATTGACCTGCACTAGACATGAGAATGCTGAGGGACATTGCCCAGCCAGAGTGGAGGGGAAGAGAGGTGAGCAGTGGCTGCCTTGAGAGAAAGGACCAGGGGGTTTATGGGGGCTGGGGAGTTATGTTTGCCATTATTAACCCTGGCAAAGCTCAGTAACAAAGGGTTAAAGATACCAAGACTTGGGTGGTACGTTGTATGTCACTGCACCGAAAATACACTTTAAGTGTGGATCTCCTCTGGCTTTGGATGGATCTCCTCTTACTTCCTGCTGTATCTCTTGGACACCACAGGTGAATCTCTACAATGGGACACAATGGCTTTCCATACACTTGAACTGTTCTACAATGGCTGAGGTCTGTAACCAGTTTCACATCTGAGGCGGAAGTTGAGACTTGCCTATAACTTCACCCGCCTCCATCTCTGGATCTACCAATGGCTTTGACATGCAGTTTTCAATGAAAGTCCCCCCCGGATCTTTCCCCTTTTCTTGTCTGAATTGTCCAGGATTGTCATAGATTTGCACTAAGATGCAGAGAAGTGAGCTCAGAGGAGACTTGCCACCAGCTGAGGCATCTCTTGCAGATGGCTGTACAGATGTACGGAGCTCAATCAGGAAGCGGCAGGTGTCACACTGTGCCGCCGAGGTGTGGGCAGCAATGCTCGCTACATCTGTAGGCTTTTTCTGGAGGAGTTTATCATGTGAGCTCTATTTATAGGCGCGCACCGTGACACTTGTCAAGAAGCCACTGGAAGGGAAATACATACTGATAGCTCCATGCTGCTGAATTAAAGGAAACCTGTACTGAGGGAGTATACAGGCTGCCAGAGCTGAACATCCATTTTCAAAATACCAGCAAACCGGACGTTGTGTTAATCCAAAGGCTTCGGTACGGAGCTAGAGCAAGTATGTACATCTGGAGTTCTGGCTGTCCTGATATGTATGCTTGGTATGGGTCAAGCTCAAAGCCAAACTGCTATCAAATTGTCAATATACTATGGTCATACTAAAACCTGATGAACGGGACCTACATGGCCACAAAACATTGGGCCATACTAAAACCTGATGAAGGGGACCCTGCATGGCCACGAAACATTGGGCCATACTAAACATTGGGCCATACTAAAACCTGATGAAGGGGACCCTGCATGGCCCCGAAAAACATTGGGCCATACTAAAACCTGATGAAGGGGACCCTGCTTGGCCCCAAAACGTTGGGTCATACTAAAACCCGATGAGGGGGACACTGCTTGGCCCCAAAACGTTGGGTCATACTAAAACCTGATGAGGGGGACACTGCTTGGCCCCAAAACATTGGGCCATACTAAAACCTGATGAAGGGGACCCTGCATGGCCCCGAAACACTGTTTTTTGACAGTCTGCATCAATAAAGAAGATGGATTATTGACATAAGACATAGGTGAGCTGGTTACATTTATCAAGTATACTATGAAGGGCTCCCTAGTGACGCCATCTTTAGGAGCTGGGGCCATGACCCCCTGCACTCACAGTATGAAATCAATCTCCGTAGTTGAGTGATTCTGGGCATCATTCCTCCTGCAGGACCTCTTGTGGTGAATAAGATGTACTGCAGGAGATAGATCAAGACTGATTGCAGAGATTCCTTTTCTTTCCATAACACTTGGTTGTACTTTTTTTTTTTAAATTAGCCCTGAGTTGGACAAAAAGACCATCTCCAGCTTTAAACTGCTGGAACCGGCCTGCGAATCAATGCCCTGGGAAGCACCAGGACCAGGGGTGGAAGACGGACTGGATGCTTCCAGCTCAACTTATCTCAATGAAAAACAATAAAATCTCGAGCAGAATCTCACACCTGTGACCTTCCCCACGAGAGGAGCTGGCCGGCAGGCATTTGGAAAACCCGTGCCCACCAGCCCTGGCCAAAAAATACCATATGGTGTTTATAGGTAGAACAGGGGGCAATAATGTACATCCAACTGTGAGATGCATTTATGACTGCAAGGGCTTGATGGGAAATCTCTATCCGACCGGGATCATCATCTCCTCTTCTCAGTGTATAAGAATAACAAAATACAGCCGCAACAAGATAAGAGGTTAGAACGGCCCTCCATGCAGGGCCGGATTTACTCTCTCTGCTGCCCCAATGCCAGGTTCCTCAATGTGCCCCCCTACCCGCCAACCCCCCCAATGAAGAATGGCAGACCTGCAGGCTGCATACAAGTGATCTCGGTGACATTGCCGAGATCACTTGTATAAAACAAGCGGCGGCTTCCCCGCTGTATATTTAGCTCTGGTTGCCCAAAACCGGGCTACATGTAGAGAACAACTACCCGCCCGGAACTGCATGTCCCGGGCGTCGGGAAATCGGAATTCCACACCCCCGCTGCCCCTCTACTCCCTGCTGCCCCTCTACTCCCTGCTGCCCCTTGTGGGAAATCCGGCCCTGCCTCCATGTACAAGCTTACCCTCTAAAGCAGTGGTCTCAAACCTCCGGCCCTCCAGCTGTGGTGAAACTACAAATCCCATGATGCATCTCTCTTCGGGAGTCATGTCTGTGAGAATCTTGCAATGCCTCATGGGATTTGTAGTTCAACCACGGCTGGAGGGCTGGAGGTTTGAGACCCCTGCTCTAAAGACTTCTTTTATTTACTACAATCATGAAGCCTCCCTGACCAACATCCGCTGAACTAAAGTTCCAGCCACACATATAGATACAAAGAGTACATTGTTCTTAACCGGTCCCCAGACTGGCGAGCGGTACCTATAAACACGAGATGATGTTTTTGGCCGGATCTGGTGACTATGCCACCTTGGGATTACAGGAAGCGAATATAAAAGGTAGGCCTGGGCAGGGGCGTCCTGAGGCTGGGTGACATCAGGAGCTGTAACCGAGTGTCACCCCGCCGAGACGTCACTGCGCACGCGCGGCAGTATTCTGATACCTGCCGCGGCCATCTTGGTGATGGACGCCGGCAGAGAGAGGAGGGGACAGTCACCTGGCGGGATAAGGTATGCCGCCGGGTCCCCTCCTCGCTCCTGATACTGTCGGGCGTTCGGTCCATGACTGAGCGCCCGACTTTTCAGAGGGGGGTGACACCAAAATGACTGTGAGTCATTTTGGTTTTACCCCTCCAATGGTGTCACCCGGGTTCGGGCCGCACCCCCCTGGGCCTGGGTACTTATTAGGGATGCACCGATACCAGTGCTGATACTTGGCATTTTCAGGAGAACTCCCAGGGTTGCAGCGGTTGCAGCTGGGACCTGGCTGTGGCGCTCCACCACTGTCCTGAAATCATTAGTCTGTATTGTTTTATAAAAACCTGTCACATGACACTGAACAAGAATGTATCAGTACTCGTACTTGTAAGTACTCGGCAAGTACCAGTACTCGTACTCGCAACAATGGTATCTGTGCATTCCTTTATTTATATTTATAAAAACAAAATCGTACATTATAACAGAGATGTACAAATCCCGGGAGCTCCGTGTTTTGTGTTACAAATGACATCGGCCTCCTAACTTTTCTCTGGTCTAGTCTTGGAGCTCGGGGGCCCCATAGCAAAATTTTGTATGGGGCCCCGTGATATCTAGTTATACCCCTTGCAGAGCCCACACAGCCCACCTGAGGGTGACTCTGCAGAGCCCACCATAGACTCTCTATGGTGGGCTCTGCAGGGTCACCCTCAGGTGGGCTGGTCACACTCCATACCTGTCTGCCTCCTCTTCCTCCTCGCTGATGGGCCCCGCCTCCTCTGTCGCCGGGCCCACCTCCTTCTCCGTCACCGGGCCCCGCCTCCTCCTCCCCTGACGGGTCCGGCCTCATCCACGGCCACTGCTGGCTCTCATCGACTCAGCAGCGGCTCTGGAGGCGAACGCGGTGCTGCACAGATTACGGTCAGTGATCTGAACAAGATACAGCCGCCAGTGAAAGCCACCAACAGAGGATGCCATAGCGACCCAGGTGCGGTCCGCTCGGCATCTGGCCGGGCCCCACTGGGCCCCATAGCGGCCGCCTGGGTCGCTATGGCGATTGTTACGCCACTGCTTAGTACCTATACCAGCTGTATTTTATTCATTTGTTTGTAATACATAACCGGATAAAATGTTCATCTTTTGTTTCCGCCTGGAGCTCGGCTTGGAAAATAAAATATCAATGTAACTATACAAAATATTTTCAGCCATCGTTGTGTCTCTGCGTGAAAGCCGATCGCCTGTTAACATCACCCACCTTTTAAAAGCACAAACACACAAAAACAAACATTCCAAAGAAAACTGCAAATGCGCGCCGCTCGCTTTTATTTTTTTTGGTGTTTAACCCCTTCATGACTGAGCTTGTTTTTGGTTTCTGTTCGTAAATGACTGACACACTTTTGACATTTTTGCTGTGTGATTCTTCCACGTCAGTAATATACTTTCTTACAAAGTGCAGCCAACCCTCAGGTGGGCTGGTCGCACTCCATACCTGTCTGCCTCCTCTTCCTCCTCGCTGATGGGCCCCGCCTCCTCTGTCGCCGGGCCCACCTCCTTCTCCGTCACCGGGCCCCGCCTCCTCCTCCCCTGACGGGTCCGGCCTCATCCACGGCCACTGCTGGCTCTCATCGACTCAGCAGCGGCTCTGGAGGCGAACGCGGTGCTGCACAGATTACGGTCAGTGATCTGAACAAGATACAGCCGCCAGTGAAAGCCACCAACAGAGGATGCCATAGCGACCCAGGTGCGGTCCGCTCGGCATCTGGCCGGGCCCCACTGGGCCCCATAGCGGCCGCCTGGGTCGCTATGGCGATTGTTACGCCACTGCTTAGTACCTATACCAGCTGTATTTTATTCATTTGTTTGTAATACATAACCGGATAAAATGTTCATCTTTTGTTTCCGCCTGGAGCTCGGCTTGGAAAATAAAATATCAATGTAACTATACAAAATATTTTCAGCCATCGTTGTGTCTCTGCGTGAAAGCCGATCGCCTGTTAACATCACCCACCTTTTAAAAGCACAAACACACAAAAACAAACATTCCAAAGAAAACTGCAAATGCGCGCCGCTCGCTTTTATTTTTTTTGGTGTTTAACCCCTTCATGACTGAGCTTGTTTTTGGTTTCTGTTCGTAAATGACTGACACACTTTTGACATTTTTGCTGTGTGATTCTTCCACGTCAGTAATATACTTTCTTACAAAGTGCAGCCACACATATTATATATTGTTTTTTAGAGGACAGATAGGGCTACATATTTAACTGAAAGGTTAACCCTTTCAGTAATGGATCTCTAGATAGTTAGACATCTATTACTGAAAGGTAACCGCTGATTCTCAGCGGTTAGCAGCCTTCTAGTGCAGCAAATAACTCGTCACGTACAGTGTACGTGACGAGTCATTTGGTCCCTTTGTGGCTGGACGTACAGTGTACGTCTCCCGTCACGAAGGGGTTAAAGAAAAAAAAGCAAATAGATGAAAAAAAAAAAAAAAAATCGATTAAGGAGAATGAAGTTAGTTCCTGGCCGGGGTGGAAGCCGCGTGTGGAGGGAGATGTCAGTCAAGTGCGGCTACAAAGCAGGCGGGAAGGAACGCAGCGTAGTATTAAGGGACATTTTTCTCGGCTTCGCATGTTTGAGAGAACGGAAAATCTGACAGATATTTGGGCAAGTGATAAGAGAACGGGGGGGGGG
>NW_017309930.1:31005-32690 GCF_000935625.1 Nanorana parkeri
ACATTGACCTGGTTCAGAGGCGGCTTTGGGGCTGCTTAGTAGGGATGCAGCGATACCAAGTACAAGTACAGATACTTTACGAGCTCCAAGACTAGACCAGAGAAAAGTTAGGAGGCCGCTGTCATGTGTAAGGAGCACACGGAGCTCCCGGGATTTGTACATCTCTGTTTTCATGTATGATTTTGTTTTTATAAATACAGTATGGATGCACAGATACCAGTTTTGCGAGTACGAGTACTGATACTCACCCAAGTCCTCACAGATACAAGTACTGATACTCACCCAAGTCCTCACAGATAGAAGTACTGATACATTCCATGTCCTCACAGATACAAGTACTGATACATTCCATGTCCTCACAGATACAAGTACTGATACATTTTTGTTTATTGTCATGTGACAGTCTGTCTAAAACAATACCGACTAATGATTTCAGGACAGTGGTGGAGCGCCAGAGCCCGTTCCCAGCGGCAACTGCTGCAACCCTGGTAGTACTCATGAAAACGCAGAGTATCGGCACTGGTATCTGAAAAGTATCGGTGCATCCCTAGTGCTTAGTGATAGCATCGCTGTACAAGGAAACGACACAATGCAACATCAGCGCGACGGAGGGGAGTATCATGCTAAACGACCACCTGGTAAAGCCGGGTGCCATTGTTCCTAGATCCAGGAGACCAAAGGTGTTGGTGTTCAATGTAGGGTTCTCAGATCTACATGTCTCTAAGAATCCTTTACACTAAGATACATCCAGACTTCACCATGAGAAGACTGAAGAAGACACACCCACTTTGGATAACGAGGACTGGGATGACACATTGACACAATATATCAGCTACACTTAATTATATACAACTAAAGACCAAACATAGAACCAACTTCACCACCCTTGGACTTTCTACTACATGCACGATGCCCTCTGCCCCAATGGTCAGCCTGATCCTGGATCTCTATACACATGATGTAGACCCTGTCCAAAAATGGAAAGACCATACACCTGCCTTGGATGACGAGGACTGTGATGACACATTGAAACAATATATCTCTCTCAAAACATCAGCTTAGGCTAATTATGTACAACTGAACACCCAACATTGGGCCAAGTACACCCCCTTAGTCATTTATCTACATGTGTAAAGCCCTTTGACCCAAAGGTCATCCTGATCCTGGATCTCTATACACATGATGTGGACCTGTCCAAAAATGGAAAGAGCATAGACCTGCCTTGGAGATACAAAGCAACATTGTTTATAAACATTGATCAGAGGGGGATAGAGAGATACAAAGTAACATTGTTTATATTTTATCTGCTATATTTAATTAATCTGCAGATCAAACAGATGAACTTCCATATGGTGTCAGTTAAAGCAACCTGACCAGTAAAGGTCTTTTTAAAAATAAAATCTGTTCTTAACCCTTTATTATTCTTTAGTTTATTATTCTTTAGTTTATTATTCTTTAGTTTATTATTCTTTAGTTTATTATTCTTCAGCCCTAATTAACTAATTCTTCCCCTTCTGAACTGCTGATTTTATTTTATATTTTTCTAAGCATAAGGCCTCCTTCACACTGGAATCAGCTGGCTTGTACAGCTCGTTGCACGGCCGTATCGGGCAGCTCCCGGGAAGGACAGGTGCTGAGTGTGATTAGTACGCAGCCCCCATCCTTCTCTATGTGACTACTCGTCC
>NW_017309930.1:34290-36194 GCF_000935625.1 Nanorana parkeri
GGGGCGCACGGCCGTGTAGTCCCATAGAGAAGGACGGGGGCTGCGTACTAATCACACTCAGCACCTGTCCTTCCCGGGAGCGGCCCGATACGGCCGATTCCAGTGTGAATGAGGCCTTAAAGTGACACTAAACTTCGGAGTTAAATCTTAAAAATCTATTCAAGTCCCCGAACTCTGAGCAACAATGTATCTTATTTGTGTATCACTCGGCTGTAGATCCTCCAATCATCTCTGACACTGTCCTTCCTTCTGGAGGGGGGCTACGTCTGTTCCCCATGGTCCCTGTGTGTGGTATAAAGTAGTCACCGTTTCCAAGCCCTGCCCCCCCCCGGGATGGACTACAATCTCATGTTTAGTTTACTGATTTGTATTGAGAGTGTAGAAAAAAAAGAGCTTGGAGCGGTGACTACTTTACAACTAGATATATAAATCACAGCTTCCATCTTGTATCCCTCGATGTGCTCGCGGTTCCCAGTCATCGTATCTTCATACTTTCCCTTCTCTCTGCTCCCTCCTGCCAATTCTGTTCTCACACATGCAATCTGCTGCTGGCTGTGTCTGGTGATTGGAGCTGCATGGAGTGGGATCGTCAGCGGAGTCTTTAAAAACGATCATAAATGTTATTACAATACCAGTTTCTTCATACAAAGTGTCTCCCGCCCAACCCAGGCGCGGACCCGTCTCCATCTTGGCTGGACCGCGTTCAGCTCGGGTGGTGGATGCCGATAGATAATTGATATTCCGGGCGTGTTGTCTTAAGATAAAAAAATGTAAATTCTGCTCGGCGATGGCAGATGGCTGGCAGTTTACTCTTTTGGCAAACCAACTGGTATGGTATGTTTGAGAGTCGGAGCAGCAGGTAGTGGAGCTCAATTTAAAACGACCACAGATGCTAGGAAAGGAGCGGGGGAGGGGGCGCAAGCTGGTCAGGAAAACCAAGCCCGGGGGATGTGAAAGGATCGGTCCACAGGAGATTGTCAATAGTTTGTAGCTGACGCTACCTCCAAATTTCTCTATATGTCTGAGATATGTGCGCCGAGTTCCCGGGTCTGTACACCTGCTGTGCCCATTATGAGGAGCTCCCACCATCCCTGTGCTGAGTTCCCGGGTCTGTACACCCGCTGTGCCCATTATGAGGAGCTCCCACCATCCCTGTGCTGAGTTCCCATAGGAGAGTGGAGAGAGCAGAGTGACAGGGCCAGTCTTTGTGAGCACACAGCGGCGAGTGACATAATTTGTCTAAACATAAATAAACGCAGAGTAAAGACGAGATAAAAGCGTTGTGGTAATATTCCCGAGAACGCATTAAGCAGACGTCCCGATTGGCCGCCCATTCGCTCCACATTAAGCGCTAATGCCGGTGAAACGCATTTGATGAAGAAACGTTACGACATTCACATCGTTAATTGCCTTCTGCTTCCGGCTCGGGATGTTCGGAGAGTTGCGGCTGCGGCGCTCGCAGTAAAGCAGAACAAATTCTAAAAACATTGCGCGCGGTGGACGGTGACGTGCGGCGGCGTCCTTCACGGAGGAAGTCGTGGAAGAGTCAGTGAACGTTACATGAAAGTGTATCTTCCTGTCTGAGCAGACTGCGATGCGAACTTGCATCTCCACAATATAACCCTTTGAAGCTGCAGGAGCTCTTCTTCATTTCCTGTCTGAACAACTTCCATCATCATCGATCTCCTGTCCCCCTGAGCCACCTCTCACAGCTGGTAGCTTTCCATGCCATCATTAGTTTTGTTCCTGAGCGTTATATGAAAGAACACATCCCCGACATCCCTATAGATGGGCATCCCTGCTGGCCACGGGGTGCTGCAGACTTTAGCTGTGCAGTCTGCTGATTAACTGCTTGATTACACTCTATTAGACTGAAAGAACACATCCCCACCCCCAACCACCAA
>NW_017309930.1:36570-36909 GCF_000935625.1 Nanorana parkeri
TAGGGACAGCCCTGCCTATCATCCTTAGTACTATGTAACAAAGCTCCTGCACTCCCAGTGTAGAGTTCCTGCAACAGCTTCGTCTTTCCTGTTGCTTCCCTGGGACAGGAAGTGAAGTGAATCCCCCCCCATGGGACACAAGCAGCAAATAATGAGAATAATCTGGTGTTAAAACTCTTCTATACTCCAAAACTGAAAACATTTTTGGCTTCACCTAATGGAAGTTCTGAGTTCCACTTCAAGGCACCTAAACAGAGTGAAGGACAAAACCCGAAATGCCGCTCACCTGATACTGATAAATATCCCCGGATATCGCCCCCCCCCCCCCCCACCCCTCAT
>NW_017309930.1:37314-38948 GCF_000935625.1 Nanorana parkeri
AACAATTACAAGCGCAACATTGTATTTATTTCTTTATTACAGGTGTTTATATAGCGCTCACAATTTACGCAGCGCGATTGTAACATTCCCTCGGCAGATACTATTAAGATAACGCCGAGCGACATTATAAGTGACGGCGTTCAGCAATTTGCCGGGAAGTTCGGACAACCGACGGCGGCCAGATAAGAGACTCCCGGCCCGGTGACGACGGAGAATATGACCGGACCCCCCCCCCGAGGTAATTATCAAGTGGCATTTCACCGCTCGGCGACAAGCGAATTATGCTCCGGAACGGACAATAAATAAAGTTACATCTCGCTGAAAGGTCATCAAGAGACTTCGATCCGCGAAAACAAACAACGAAATCCAATCACAAATGTCATTTATTTTAGCGGATAAAAATCAACCAGAAAGACACATGAGGGGTACATGAGGGGGGCCGCGGCCTGATACAAACCTCACATCCCGGAGGATATTAACTACCTCCGGGCCGGCCGGGAGCTCTCTAGATCTGAGCGGGGCGTCTTTAGACATCCGCTCAGACACGCCCCCTCGCGCGGGAAATGCCCGATATTTAAAAACAAGGCAGCGATGTCTGTTAACATACAAGCAATCCGCCCGCTGTAGAGCCGGCGGATCGCTTGTATGGGGTAACGATCGGTAAGCCCCCCCCACGGTCCCGGGATCAGCATGGTGCCTGTGTCACAGGGGATCAGAGGGAGATCAGTACACGAGCTCCCTCCGGTCCCCTCTCCGCTGTCAGTATATGACATCACTTCCGCATTCTCGTGTCACTCTCCAGCTTCAGACGCTGGAGTGAAGCTGATGGAGCAGATCTCGGCTTCATCAGCTTCTTCAGGGGGGTCCTAGTGACATTAGGGGTCTTGGAGACCCCTGATGTCTCCATAAAGAGGACCTGTCACATATTTTGCTATCACATAGAGGGGTTTTATTAGCCCCCGTATGTGATAGCAATAAAGTTTAGTGAAAGAGGGAAAAAAAATTAAAGTTACACATAAAAAAAGAATAAAATAGGGGCCTTGGAGACCCCTGATGTCTCCATAAAGAGGACCTGTCACATATTTTGCTATCACATAGAGGGGTTTTATTAGCCCCCGTATGTGATAGCAATAAAGTTTAGTGAAAGAGGGAAAAAAAATTAAAGTTACACATAAAAAAAGAATAAAAAGAACCAACATGTTTTTACATACATGCACGCATGAAAACATGCATCGGGGGCGCATACGTGCATAAAAGACGATTGCGCCCATTACACCGCACGTTACATATCTCCGCGAACCTCCAGAGTGAGAGCAATAATTCTCGGCCATCAATCACTGATAACACTAAACTGATGAGCGGTAAAAGCTTTTAAAGCGTCGCCTATGGCCAATTTTGGGTAAGGTAGTTTCCTGCGCGGGTGCGCGCAATTTTAAAGCTTGACATGTTTGGTGTCTATTTACCCGACGTAGATCTAGAAAGGATTGTCACCAGCACACCAAAGGTTTTGAAGCAAAAAGTCCTTTATTGACAAATCGCCATCCAATACAAGCGCTTTTGGGGTCTCAGCAGTACCCCTTCATCAGACTCAGAATGCTGTGCCCATTATGAGGAGCCCCCACCATCCCTGTGCT
>NW_017309931.1:0-2373 GCF_000935625.1 Nanorana parkeri
GGCCCTCAGCTCGGTGACCTCGCACTCCTTCAGGTGCTGCACACACAGGCAGTGGGAGTGAAGCAGGTCATAGGTCAGCTGGGTGACATCCGACCAATGAACATACAGCGTACGGGATCCCAGCTGCCGGCCCAGCAGGTCTGACTTGGCGCGGGAAGCCGAGTCCTTCTTCATGTACTCCACAAAGCCGTAGCCCTTGGGATGTCCGGTAACGGCGCTGTACACCAGGAAACACCGCTCCAGATTGCCGAACGGCCGGACCAGGTCCTCGAACTGCTGCTGGGTGTAGCCGGGGGGCAGGTTGGCGATGCAGAGCAACGCGTCGGTGGGCTGCAGCTGCACAGAGATCTCCCGGTCACGGAGCGCCGTGCGGTGAAAGCGCCGGATGGCAGACTCGGCTTGTTCTCCATTCAGCAACGTGACAAAGGCTGCCGGGAACAAAACGGAGAGAGAGAACCCCTTACTAAGCGCGTCTCACCCCGGGGAACAACCCTCACCCGGCTATTCCCCCTCCATGGAAGGGATCACAACCCTCACCCGGCTATTCCCCCTCCATGGAAGGGATCACAACCCTCACCCGGCTATTCCCCCTCCATGGAAGGGATCACAACCCTCACCCGGCTATTCCCCCTCCATGGAAGGGATCACAACCCTCACCCGGCTATTCCCCCTCCATGGAAGGGATCACAACCCTCACCCGGCTATTCCCCCTCCATGGAAGGGATCACAACCCTCACCCGGCTATTCCCCCTCCATGGAAGGGATCACAACCCTCACCCGGCTATTCCCCCTCCATGGAAGGGATCACAACCCTCACCCGGCTATTCCCCCTCCATGGAAGGGATCACAACCCTCACCCGGCTATTCCCCCTCCATGGAAGGGATCACAACCCTCACCCGGCTATTCCCCCTCCATGGAAGGGATCACAACCCTCACCCGGCTATTCCCCCTCCATGGAAGGGATCACAACCCTCACCCGGCTATTCCCCCTCCATGGAAGGGATCACAACCCTCACCCGGCTATTCCCCCTCCATGGAAGGGATCACAACCCTCACCCGGCTATTCCCCCTCCATGGAAGGGATCACAACCCTCACCCGGCTATTCCCCCTCCATGGAAGGGATCACAACCCTCACCCGGCTATTCCCCCTCCATGGAAGGGATCACAACCCTCACCCGGCTATTCCCCCTCCATGGAAGGGATCACAACCCTCACCCGGCTATTCCCCCTCCATGGAAGGGATCACAACCCTCACCCGGCTATTCCCCCTCCATGGAAGGGATCACAACCCTCACCCGGCTATTCCCCCTCCATGGAAGGGATCACAACCCTCACCCGGCTATTCCCCCTCCATGGAAGGGATCACAACCCTCACCCGGCTATTCCCCCTCCATGGAAGGGATCACAACCCTCACCCGGCTATTCCCCCTCCATGGAAGGGATCACAACCCTCACCCGGCTATTCCCCCTCCATGGAAGGGATCACAACCCTCACCCGGCTATTCCCCCTCCATGGAAGGGATCACAACCCTCACCCGGCTATTCCCCCTCCATGGAAGGGATCACAACCCTCACCCGGCTATTCCCCCTCCATGGAAGGGATCACAACCCTCACCCGGCTATTCCCCCTCCATGGAAGGGATCACAACCCTCACCCGGCTATTCCCCCTCCATGGAAGGGATCACAACCCTCACCCGGCTATTCCCCCTCCATGGAAGGGATCACAACCCTCACCCGGCTATTCCCCCTCCATGGAAGGGATCACAACCCTCACCCGGCTATTCCCCCTCCATGGAAGGGATCACAACCCTCACCCGGCTATTCCCCCTCCATGGAAGGGATCACAACCCTCACCCGGCTATTCCCCCTCCATGGAAGGGATCACAACCCTCACCCGGCTATTCCCCCTCCATGGAAGGGATCACAACCCTCACCCGGCTATTCCCCCTCCATGGAAGGGATCACAACCCTCACCCGGCTATTCCCCCTCCATGGAAGGGATCACAACCCTCACCCGGCTATTCCCCCTCCATGGAAGGGATCACAACCCTCACCCGGCTATTCCCCCTCCATGGAAGGGATCACAACCCTCACCCGGCTATTCCCCCTCCATGAGAGCCCCCAGCAAGTCATGGTGAAGGGGTAAGAGGGACGTTGGAGGTCCAATCTAGGAATGTCACATGATGGATCGGCTGCCGGGTTCCAAGTACTACTCTCACCATTTCCTCCTCTATGGACCATGAGCACTCTCCTCCTCCTCCATACCATAGGGCCCCAGGGCCACACCTCAGATACAACACATTGCCAAGGGTTGGGCCCCGGCCTGTGCCCCCGAGAGCCGAGCATTGAGGGGCTCCTCCTATTAATAGA
>NW_017309931.1:2424-13593 GCF_000935625.1 Nanorana parkeri
TGTGACTCCAGAATATACCCGGGGCCCAATGCCGATCCGGCCCAACCCATCTCAGGTACTGGTCAGGTGACCCCCGATCCGGCCCAACCCATCTCAGGTACTGGTCAGGTGACCCCCGATCCGGCCCAACCCATCTCAGGTACTGGTCAGGTGACCCCAAGGGGCCCCTCACCTCTGCGCGCAGACAGGCCACACAGGGGCCCCTCACCTCTGCGCGCAGACAGGCCACACAGGGGCCCCTCACCTCTGCGCGCAGACAGGCCACACAGGGGCCCCTCACCTCTGCGCGCAGACAGGCCACACAGGGGCCCCTCACCTCTGCGCGCAGACAGGCCACACAGGGGCCCCTCACCTCTGCGCGCAGACAGGCCACACAGGGGCCCCTCACCTCTGCGCGCAGACAGGCCACACAGGGGCCCCTCACCTCTGCGCGCAGACAGGCCACACAGGGGCCCCTCACCTCTGCGCGCAGACAGGCCACACAGGGGCCCCTCACCTCTGCGCGCAGACAGGCCACACAGGGGCCCCTCACCTCTGCGCGCAGACAGGCCACACAGGGGCCCCTCACCTCTGCGCGCAGACAGGCCACACAGGGGCCCCTCACCTCTGCGCGCAGACAGGCCACACAGGGGCCCCTCACCTCTGCGCGCAGACAGGCCACACAGGGGCCCCTCACCTCTGCGCGCAGACAGGCCACACAGGGGCCCCTCACCTCTGCGCGCAGACAGGCCACACAGGGGCCCCTCACCTCTGCGCGCAGACAGGCCACACAGGGGCCCCTCACCTCTGCGCGCAGACAGGCCACACAGGGGCCCCTCACCTCTGCGCGCAGACAGGCCACACAGGGGCCCCTCACCTCTGCGCGCAGACAGGCCACACAGGGGCCCCTCACCTCTGCGCGCAGACAGGCCACACAGGGGCCCCTCACCTCTGCGCGCAGACAGGCCACACAGGGGCCCCTCACCTCTGCGCGCAGACAGGCCACACAGGGGCCCCTCACCTCTGCGCGCAGACAGGCCACACAGGGGCCCCTCACCTCTGCGCGCAGACAGGCCACACAGGGGCCCCTCACCTCTGCGCGCAGACAGGCCACACAGGGGCCCCTCACCTCTGCGCGCAGACAGGCCACACAGGGGCCCCTCACCTCTGCGCGCAGACAGGCCACACAGGGGCCCCTCACCTCTGCGCGCAGACAGGCCACACAGGGGCCCCTCACCTCTGCGCGCAGACAGGCCACACAGGGGCCCCTCACCTCTGCGCGCAGACAGGCCACACAGGGGCCCCTCACCTCTGCGCGCAGACAGGCCACACAGGGGCCCCTCACCTCTGCGCGCAGACAGGCCACACAGGGGCCCCTCACCTCTGCGCGCAGACAGGCCACACAGGGGCCCCTCACCTCTGCGCGCAGACAGGCCACACAGGGGCCCCTCACCTCTGCGCGCAGACAGGCCACACAGGGGCCCCTCACCTCTGCGCGCAGACAGGCCACACAGGGGCCCCTCACCTCTGCGCGCAGACAGGCCACACAGGGGCCCCTCACCTCTGCGCGCAGACAGGCCACACAGGGGCCCCTCACCTCTGCGCGCAGACAGGCCACACAGGGGCCCCTCACCTCTGCGCGCAGACAGGCCACACAGGGGCCCCTCACCTCTGCGCGCAGACAGGCCACACAGGGGCCCCTCACCTCTGCGCGCAGACAGGCCACACAGGGGCCCCTCACCTCTGCGCGCAGACAGGCCACACAGGGGCCCCTCACCTCTGCGCGCAGACAGGCCACACAGGGGCCCCTCACCTCTGCGCGCAGACAGGCCACACAGGGGCCCCTCACCTCTGCGCGCAGACAGGCCACACAGGGGCCCCTCACCTCTGCGCGCAGACAGGCCACACAGGGGCCCCTCACCTCTGCGCGCAGACAGGCCACACAGGGGCCCCTCACCTCTGCGCGCAGACAGGCCACACAGGGGCCCCTCACCTCTGCGCGCAGACAGGCCACACAGGGGCCCCTCACCTCTGCGCGCAGACAGGCCACACAGGGGCCCCTCACCTCTGCGCGCAGACAGGCCACACAGGGGCCCCTCACCTCTGCGCGCAGACAGGCCACACAGGGGCCCCTCACCTCTGCGCGCAGACAGGCCACACAGGGGCCCCTCACCTCTGCGCGCAGACAGGCCACACAGGGGCCCCTCACCTCTGCGCGCAGACAGGCCACACAGGGGCCCCTCACCTCTGCGCGCAGACAGGCCACACAGGGGCCCCTCACCTCTGCGCGCAGACAGGCCACACAGGGGCCCCTCACCTCTGCGCGCAGACAGGCCACACAGGGGCCCCTCACCTCTGCGCGCAGACAGGCCACACAGGGGCCCCTCACCTCTGCGCGCAGACAGGCCACACAGGGGCCCCTCACCTCTGCGCGCAGACAGGCCACACAGGGGCCCCTCACCTCTGCGCGCAGACAGGCCACACAGGGGCCCCTCACCTCTGCGCGCAGACAGGCCACACAGGGGCCCCTCACCTCTGCGCGCAGACAGGCCACACAGGGGCCCCTCACCTCTGCGCGCAGACAGGCCACACAGGGGCCCCTCACCTCTGCGCGCAGACAGGCCACACAGGGGCCCCTCACCTCTGCGCGCAGACAGGCCACACAGGGGCCCCTCACCTCTGCGCGCAGACAGGCCACACAGGGGCCCCTCACCTCTGCGCGCAGACAGGCCACACAGGGGCCCCTCACCTCTGCGCGCAGACAGGCCACACAGGGGCCCCTCACCTCTGCGCGCAGACAGGCCACACAGGGGCCCCTCACCTCTGCGCGCAGACAGGCCACACAGGGGCCCCTCACCTCTGCGCGCAGACAGGCCACACAGGGGCCCCTCACCTCTGCGCGCAGACAGGCCACACAGGGGCCCCTCACCTCTGCGCGCAGACAGGCCACACAGGGGCCCCTCACCTCTGCGCGCAGACAGGCCACACAGGGGCCCCTCACCTCTGCGCGCAGACAGGCCACACAGGGGCCCCTCACCTCTGCGCGCAGACAGGCCACACAGGGGCCCCTCACCTCTGCGCGCAGACAGGCCACACAGGGGCCCCTCACCTCTGCGCGCAGACAGGCCACACAGGGGCCCCTCACCTCTGCGCGCAGACAGGCCACACAGGGGCCCCTCACCTCTGCGCGCAGACAGGCCACACAGGGGCCCCTCACCTCTGCGCGCAGACAGGCCACACAGGGGCCCCTCACCTCTGCGCGCAGACAGGCCACACAGGGGCCCCTCACCTCTGCGCGCAGACAGGCCACACAGGGGCCCCTCACCTCTGCGCGCAGACAGGCCACACAGGGGCCCCTCACCTCTGCGCGCAGACAGGCCACACAGGGGCCCCTCACCTCTGCGCGCAGACAGGCCACACAGGGGCCCCTCACCTCTGCGCGCAGACAGGCCACACAGGGGCCCCTCACCTCTGCGCGCAGACAGGCCACACAGGGGCCCCTCACCTCTGCGCGCAGACAGGCCACACAGGGGCCCCTCACCTCTGCGCGCAGACAGGCCACACAGGGGCCCCTCACCTCTGCGCGCAGACAGGCCACACAGGGGCCCCTCACCTCTGCGCGCAGACAGGCCACACAGGGGCCCCTCACCTCTGCGCGCAGACAGGCCACACAGGGGCCCCTCACCTCTGCGCGCAGACAGGCCACACAGGGGCCCCTCACCTCTGCGCGCAGACAGGCCACACAGGGGCCCCTCACCTCTGCGCGCAGACAGGCCACACAGGGGCCCCTCACCTCTGCGCGCAGACAGGCCACACAGGGGCCCCTCACCTCTGCGCGCAGACAGGCCACACAGGGGCCCCTCACCTCTGCGCGCAGACAGGCCACACAGGGGCCCCTCACCTCTGCGCGCAGACAGGCCACACAGGGGCCCCTCACCTCTGCGCGCAGACAGGCCACACAGGGGCCCCTCACCTCTGCGCGCAGACAGGCCACACAGGGGCCCCTCACCTCTGCGCGCAGACAGGCCACACAGGGGCCCCTCACCTCTGCGCGCAGACAGGCCACACAGGGGCCCCTCACCTCTGCGCGCAGACAGGCCACACAGGGGCCCCTCACCTCTGCGCGCAGACAGGCCACACAGGGGCCCCTCACCTCTGCGCGCAGACAGGCCACACAGGGGCCCCTCACCTCTGCGCGCAGACAGGCCACACAGGGGCCCCTCACCTCTGCGCGCAGACAGGCCACACAGGGGCCCCTCACCTCTGCGCGCAGACAGGCCACACAGGGGCCCCTCACCTCTGCGCGCAGACAGGCCACACAGGGGCCCCTCACCTCTGCGCGCAGACAGGCCACACAGGGGCCCCTCACCTCTGCGCGCAGACAGGCCACACAGGGGCCCCTCACCTCTGCGCGCAGACAGGCCACACAGGGGCCCCTCACCTCTGCGCGCAGACAGGCCACACAGGGGCCCCTCACCTCTGCGCGCAGACAGGCCACACAGGGGCCCCTCACCTCTGCGCGCAGACAGGCCACACAGGGGCCCCTCACCTCTGCGCGCAGACAGGCCACACAGGGGCCCCTCACCTCTGCGCGCAGACAGGCCACACAGGGGCCCCTCACCTCTGCGCGCAGACAGGCCACACAGGGGCCCCTCACCTCTGCGCGCAGACAGGCCACACAGGGGCCCCTCACCTCTGCGCGCAGACAGGCCACACAGGGGCCCCTCACCTCTGCGCGCAGACAGGCCACACAGGGGCCCCTCACCTCTGCGCGCAGACAGGCCACACAGGGGCCCCTCACCTCTGCGCGCAGACAGGCCACACAGGGGCCCCTCACCTCTGCGCGCAGACAGGCCACACAGGGGCCCCTCACCTCTGCGCGCAGACAGGCCACACAGGGGCCCCTCACCTCTGCGCGCAGACAGGCCACACAGGGGCCCCTCACCTCTGCGCGCAGACAGGCCACACAGGGGCCCCTCACCTCTGCGCGCAGACAGGCCACACAGGGGCCCCTCACCTCTGCGCGCAGACAGGCCACACAGGGGCCCCTCACCTCTGCGCGCAGACAGGCCACACAGGGGCCCCTCACCTCTGCGCGCAGACAGGCCACACAGGGGCCCCTCACCTCTGCGCGCAGACAGGCCACACAGGGGCCCCTCACCTCTGCGCGCAGACAGGCCACACAGGGGCCCCTCACCTCTGCGCGCAGACAGGCCACACAGGGGCCCCTCACCTCTGCGCGCAGACAGGCCACACAGGGGCCCCTCACCTCTGCGCGCAGACAGGCCACACAGGGGCCCCTCACCTCTGCGCGCAGACAGGCCACACAGGGGCCCCTCACCTCTGCGCGCAGACAGGCCACACAGGGGCCCCTCACCTCTGCGCGCAGACAGGCCACACAGGGGCCCCTCACCTCTGCGCGCAGACAGGCCACACAGGGGCCCCTCACCTCTGCGCGCAGACAGGCCACACAGGGGCCCCTCACCTCTGCGCGCAGACAGGCCACACAGGGGCCCCTCACCTCTGCGCGCAGACAGGCCACACAGGGGCCCCTCACCTCTGCGCGCAGACAGGCCACACAGGGGCCCCTCACCTCTGCGCGCAGACAGGCCACACAGGGGCCCCTCACCTCTGCGCGCAGACAGGCCACACAGGGGCCCCTCACCTCTGCGCGCAGACAGGCCACACAGGGGCCCCTCACCTCTGCGCGCAGACAGGCCACACAGGGGCCCCTCACCTCTGCGCGCAGACAGGCCACACAGGGGCCCCTCACCTCTGCGCGCAGACAGGCCACACAGGGGCCCCTCACCTCTGCGCGCAGACAGGCCACACAGGGGCCCCTCACCTCTGCGCGCAGACAGGCCACACAGGGGCCCCTCACCTCTGCGCGCAGACAGGCCACACAGGGGCCCCTCACCTCTGCGCGCAGACAGGCCACACAGGGGCCCCTCACCTCTGCGCGCAGACAGGCCACACAGGGGCCCCTCACCTCTGCGCGCAGACAGGCCACACAGGGGCCCCTCACCTCTGCGCGCAGACAGGCCACACAGGGGCCCCTCACCTCTGCGCGCAGACAGGCCACACAGGGGCCCCTCACCTCTGCGCGCAGACAGGCCACACAGGGGCCCCTCACCTCTGCGCGCAGACAGGCCACACAGGGGCCCCTCACCTCTGCGCGCAGACAGGCCACACAGGGGCCCCTCACCTCTGCGCGCAGACAGGCCACACAGGGGCCCCTCACCTCTGCGCGCAGACAGGCCACACAGGGGCCCCTCACCTCTGCGCGCAGACAGGCCACACAGGGGCCCCTCACCTCTGCGCGCAGACAGGCCACACAGGGGCCCCTCACCTCTGCGCGCAGACAGGCCACACAGGGGCCCCTCACCTCTGCGCGCAGACAGGCCACACAGGGGCCCCTCACCTCTGCGCGCAGACAGGCCACACAGGGGCCCCTCACCTCTGCGCGCAGACAGGCCACACAGGGGCCCCTCACCTCTGCGCGCAGACAGGCCACACAGGGGCCCCTCACCTCTGCGCGCAGACAGGCCACACAGGGGCCCCTCACCTCTGCGCGCAGACAGGCCACACAGGGGCCCCTCACCTCTGCGCGCAGACAGGCCACACAGGGGCCCCTCACCTCTGCGCGCAGACAGGCCACACAGGGGCCCCTCACCTCTGCGCGCAGACAGGCCACACAGGGGCCCCTCACCTCTGCGCGCAGACAGGCCACACAGGGGCCCCTCACCTCTGCGCGCAGACAGGCCACACAGGGGCCCCTCACCTCTGCGCGCAGACAGGCCACACAGGGGCCCCTCACCTCTGCGCGCAGACAGGCCACACAGGGGCCCCTCACCTCTGCGCGCAGACAGGCCACACAGGGGCCCCTCACCTCTGCGCGCAGACAGGCCACACAGGGGCCCCTCACCTCTGCGCGCAGACAGGCCACACAGGGGCCCCTCACCTCTGCGCGCAGACAGGCCACACAGGGGCCCCTCACCTCTGCGCGCAGACAGGCCACACAGGGGCCCCTCACCTCTGCGCGCAGACAGGCCACACAGGGGCCCCTCACCTCTGCGCGCAGACAGGCCACACAGGGGCCCCTCACCTCTGCGCGCAGACAGGCCACACAGGGGCCCCTCACCTCTGCGCGCAGACAGGCCACACAGGGGCCCCTCACCTCTGCGCGCAGACAGGCCACACAGGGGCCCCTCACCTCTGCGCGCAGACAGGCCACACAGGGGCCCCTCACCTCTGCGCGCAGACAGGCCACACAGGGGCCCCTCACCTCTGCGCGCAGACAGGCCACACAGGGGCCCCTCACCTCTGCGCGCAGACAGGCCACACAGGGGCCCCTCACCTCTGCGCGCAGACAGGCCACACAGGGGCCCCTCACCTCTGCGCGCAGACAGGCCACACAGGGGCCCCTCACCTCTGCGCGCAGACAGGCCACACAGGGGCCCCTCACCTCTGCGCGCAGACAGGCCACACAGGGGCCCCTCACCTCTGCGCGCAGACAGGCCACACAGGGGCCCCTCACCTCTGCGCGCAGACAGGCCACACAGGGGCCCCTCACCTCTGCGCGCAGACAGGCCACACAGGGGCCCCTCACCTCTGCGCGCAGACAGGCCACACAGGGGCCCCTCACCTCTGCGCGCAGACAGGCCACACAGGGGCCCCTCACCTCTGCGCGCAGACAGGCCACACAGGGGCCCCTCACCTCTGCGCGCAGACAGGCCACACAGGGGCCCCTCACCTCTGCGCGCAGACAGGCCACACAGGGGCCCCTCACCTCTGCGCGCAGACAGGCCACACAGGGGCCCCTCACCTCTGCGCGCAGACAGGCCACACAGGGGCCCCTCACCTCTGCGCGCAGACAGGCCACACAGGGGCCCCTCACCTCTGCGCGCAGACAGGCCACACAGGGGCCCCTCACCTCTGCGCGCAGACAGGCCACACAGGGGCCCCTCACCTCTGCGCGCAGACAGGCCACACAGGGGCCCCTCACCTCTGCGCGCAGACAGGCCACACAGGGGCCCCTCACCTCTGCGCGCAGACAGGCCACACAGGGGCCCCTCACCTCTGCGCGCAGACAGGCCACACAGGGGCCCCTCACCTCTGCGCGCAGACAGGCCACACAGGGGCCCCTCACCTCTGCGCGCAGACAGGCCACACAGGGGCCCCTCACCTCTGCGCGCAGACAGGCCACACAGGGGCCCCTCACCTCTGCGCGCAGACAGGCCACACAGGGGCCCCTCACCTCTGCGCGCAGACAGGCCACACAGGGGCCCCTCACCTCTGCGCGCAGACAGGCCACACAGGGGCCCCTCACCTCTGCGCGCAGACAGGCCACACAGGGGCCCCTCACCTCTGCGCGCAGACAGGCCACACAGGGGCCCCTCACCTCTGCGCGCAGACAGGCCACACAGGGGCCCCTCACCTCTGCGCGCAGACAGGCCACACAGGGGCCCCTCACCTCTGCGCGCAGACAGGCCACACAGGGGCCCCTCACCTCTGCGCGCAGACAGGCCACACAGGGGCCCCTCACCTCTGCGCGCAGACAGGCCACACAGGGGCCCCTCACCTCTGCGCGCAGACAGGCCACACAGGGGCCCCTCACCTCTGCGCGCAGACAGGCCACACAGGGGCCCCTCACCTCTGCGCGCAGACAGGCCACACAGGGGCCCCTCACCTCTGCGCGCAGACAGGCCACACAGGGGCCCCTCACCTCTGCGCGCAGACAGGCCACACAGGGGCCCCTCACCTCTGCGCGCAGACAGGCCACACAGGGGCCCCTCACCTCTGCGCGCAGACAGGCCACACAGGGGCCCCTCACCTCTGCGCGCAGACAGGCCACACAGGGGCCCCTCACCTCTGCGCGCAGACAGGCCACACAGGGGCCCCTCACCTCTGCGCGCAGACAGGCCACACAGGGGCCCCTCACCTCTGCGCGCAGACAGGCCACACAGGGGCCCCTCACCTCTGCGCGCAGACAGGCCACACAGGGGCCCCTCACCTCTGCGCGCAGACAGGCCACACAGGGGCCCCTCACCTCTGCGCGCAGACAGGCCACACAGGGGCCCCTCACCTCTGCGCGCAGACAGGCCACACAGGGGCCCCTCACCTCTGCGCGCAGACAGGCCACACAGGGGCCCCTCACCTCTGCGCGCAGACAGGCCACACAGGGGCCCCTCACCTCTGCGCGCAGACAGGCCACACAGGGGCCCCTCACCTCTGCGCGCAGACAGGCCACACAGGGGCCCCTCACCTCTGCGCGCAGACAGGCCACACAGGGGCCCCTCACCTCTGCGCGCAGACAGGCCACACAGGGGCCCCTCAGCTCTGCGCACAGACAGGACACACAGGGGCCCCTCACCTCTGCGCGCAGACAGGCCACACAGGGGCCCCTCAGCTCTGCGCACAGACAGGACACACAGGGGCCACTCAGCTCTGGACACACGTGGCCCTCACCTGGTTGCTGACGTCCGCCGGGAGGCCTTTGATGAGGATCTTCCTCCGGTTCCTCACCTCCCTCTTCATCCTCTCCACTCGGCTCCGGACCTCCTGGGGCTCCAGTCGGGGCCCCCGCTCCTCCTCGGTAACGAACACCTCCCCCTCATCCTCGTCGGTGGACGCCCATGCCCCTCCGTCCAGTTCCCCGACACCAATAACGGACACGGCGGCCGCCATACTGACAGCCAAACTCGTCCACCTGAGCACAACACTGGAGGAGCACGTTGATTGGCCGAGTTTAAACCAGCCGGGGAGGTGGACGCTGATTGGCTGCTTAGGACGCCGCTCCGCCTTCAGTGTGCTGTCATGGTGATGGGGGCGGGAACACAGTGCAACGTGTAAAACGCTGGGCGGCTCGAGAACGGTGTATGGAAAGCACCAACTCGTCGAAATCTCCAACTAGCTCACTGCCGGGTGCCGGGTACTTGCAAGTTGGAGATTTCCACCAGACGGCGTTAGACTGCAAAACACAAAGAGTGGCGGAGCTTCTGTACAGCTGCATTGTAACGACATTCAGCAAGTGTCAAACTCGACGAGTATTCTGCAAAAACGCTATGCGCGCATGATCACCTGACCCTGAGTGTGATCACCTGACCCCGAGTGTGATCACCTGACCCCGAGTGTGATCACCTAACACTGACAGTGATCATCTGTCCCTGAGTGTGATCACCTGACACTGAGTATGATCACCTGACCCTGAGTGTGATCATCTGACCCCAAGCGTGATCACCTGACAACGACAGTGATCCCCTGACACTGAGTATGATCCCCTGAGACTGAGTATGATCACCTGACCCCAGTGTGATCATGTGACGCCGAAGTTGGATTCGTATCCATGGAAACGATGGTTTAGTGAAGATCGGTCGGCGCAGTTTGTATTTTGCGACATTTCATCTTCCTGACAAGAAATACGGAGCTGGCCTCTCCCAGTACCAGATCCATGGAGATCCGGGGGCCCCGAGTCCTCTCCCCCTACAATGTGGCCCCCAGACATCCCCGCAATGGGACATTTGCAGTAATGAGCTTCGTCATTGTCCATGGACAGTCATCAATGTCTTCACAGCCTGCAACCTCCCTCCATAGTGACCAGGAAGAGAACTACTCATCCCAGACAGACCTTCAGGGTGGATCCAGGAACTCCGTATCCCAGGGACTACGACTCTCAGCATCTTCTATGTATACAATGATGGGAATACAGCACACATTTCTCCTCTCGCTTGGTGTTACCGCGTGTGAGATGTGCGTCCGACGTTCTCATCCTCCACTTCCCATCCTTCCTATTATCAGACTTTATTATGAGGGATCGGAGAATGGGATATCGGGGGGAGGGGGCAAGGGGGCCCCCCGAAAGTATGAGACCTTCCGCACCACCGACCCGCAGTATTATCTCCGGCTCCATGATCGCTCCTCCGACCACATATCACCCGTGTCCTGCACATGTGTCTCTGATCTATAGTGTCACCTATCACCCGTGTCCTGCACATGTGTCTCTGATCTATAGTGTCACCTATCACCCGTGTCCTGCACATGTGTCTCTGATCTATAGTGTCACCTATCACCCGTGTCCTGCACATGTGTCTCTGATCTATAGTCACCTATCACCCGTGTCCTGCACATGTGTCTCTGATCTATATTGTCACCTATCACCCGTGTCCTGCACATGTGTCTCTGATCTATAGT